>NC_089588.1:46383456-46683456 GCF_019320115.1 Miscanthus floridulus
ATGACCACCGTTTCGGATTGGGAGTAGAGTATGGATCTCATCTCAGTTCGGCCTTGGCAGCAGGCAGTGTGGACTCCAATCCGGCATTCCCATGTCTGTCAGGTGTATCCTTGGATGGACGGAACTGATGTCTGAAGGGAATTGGCTGGCCAGTTTCGGTGGTGGTCTTTCCATCATCGTCGTCCTCATCCATCCATGGTTGCTGCTGCTGCAGTTAAGGAGTGTTGTGCCCATCATCAATTCATCACCACGATCGTCCTCAACCAGCTCCTCGCTGCGATTAAGGTTCTTTCTCCTTCCTGTTGTTTGATGTTCTTTACTTCCAGTGATGATAGCATAACAAGAGGAAAAAAAAGTGTGTACAAATGATTTTGTAAAAAGATCATATCATATTTCAAGTACAGAGAGGTCCACTTCGTACCAATTTTCATTGTTCTAAAAAAGGTTTGGTTAGAAACTTCAACTTTTCTTTTTTGTCTCCAATCTCCATGTAGCAGAGCTGTCACATGAACTGGCAATTGTGCTAGGCTGCTAGCATCTCTCTGAGGTATTTTTGGCGCATAATTGGGTGACGATGATTGAACACATGATGATGATAATAGATCTGCCGCTGCTGCTGCTTGATAGGTTCTTGGATTCCTTTATCCGGATATATGATTGCATAGAACGAATCTGGAAATGCGAATAGAACCAACTTTAATTAGTTTCGTGTCTCTCTCTTGATGTTTCTCCTGAAATCTGAACCATGCCTTTCTCTCTTGCCAAATCCGATCTGCCTTTTCCTAGCCCCGGCAAAGGTGGTGCTGGCAATTGCCATGCCGATGTTCTTTTGTTTCTTTAAAGACTTGAGAAGAGTCGTTTCTTCTAGTATATCACCTCACTTGGCACTACAAGCACATCACCATATCGGCACTTGGTAATATATCATGGTAGGCGGTAGGCCCATGGCAGACGCAGAGGTGAGTCATGAAACGTGCGTTGCACTTGCACCGGGTAAGAGTGTCAGACTTGTGATGTGCATGATCTTGGAGACTTTTTGTGGATTTTACACTGCATGGAAATAGAGAGTGCGAGGGAAAAGTCTCAGGATGTGGCTAGCTCCCTCAACTCAAGAGCGTCGTCCTGGCAAGTGGTACTAGTTGGTGGGGATGATAGTGTGTACCACGACAGATTGAGAGATCCGTCTGTTGTGAATGCTGTCCGTGCTTGATGAATGAAGGCACAAGGCAGTGCAGTGTGCAGACCAGCTAGGAAGGAGCCCTGCCCTCTGCCCAGCCCATGCAGCTCTCTCGCAATTCCAGTAGTAGAATAGAAGAAGTCAATGATGTGAAGCCTTGCACAAGCGAAACCGGTAGTTGCCACAGAACTGCACAGCACACAGATAAAATAAGGGAGTTGCTATACCTTAGTTGTCTGAATTTTTTGTTAGTTTCAGGCAACAATTCGCAAGAGACAACTAATAAAATTAAAAGAACAACTACAGTGAACAACTTTTTTGTAGCCAAATAATAATAAAATTGCATGTTATCTGAGAAAAAAAAAACAGACACCTAAGATACAGGGGAAGTGATAAAATAAACAAGGCGGCAGCAGTAGGTAATGTGCAGAGCCTCCGGAACAGGCACCGGTTGCTGTCGCCGGCTCTGTTTGGAGTCTCCATCTCCGTCTCGGCTTGCCTGTGAATGTGATGAGCAACTAATCGGCATCTCCGTCGTATCCCTCGCTTTGGGATGTAGGTAACGCCTATTGAAAGTGTGAACTTTGTATTCATTGTGATTGTTGTCTTGTGACTCCAGGGGGTACTACAAGTGTACGACGGCAGGATGCCCGGTCCGCAAGCATGTGCAGCGCACGCCCACGAGCCACGACCAGCGCGCCGTGATCACCACGTACGAGGGCAAGCACAACCACGACGTGCCCGCCGTGCGCGGCAGCGCCGCGCTCTTGCACTCTACCATCCCGGAGCACTGCCCACGGACAGCGCCGGTCAAAACCTTTCCGCAGACAGCGCCACGCAGCCGACCATGGTCGACCAAACGGTGCAACGGCAGATGTTCAGCGGCCAGCGCGCGATTGGCTTCAGCACCGCGCCGGCGCGGCGACGAGCGGCGGTAGCTTCGTAGTGTTGTCGGCCTTGGACGACACGATGGGTTCGTACACGAGCCAGCAGCAGGAGAGGCAGAACGCCGCGATGCAGGCGTCGAGGGGCAAGGAGGAGCCCAGAGAGGACATGTTTTCCCCGCAGTCGACGGACTGATGGACAACACGCGTTACACAAAAGTGTACAGGACCGTAGACCTCTTAATCCTTGATTAATTCGGAACAACTATTTAGAGTGTAGACATCATAATATTAGCTGGATAATTATTAACTAAGGGCTTCTCTGGATACACCCCCCATTCCCCATGGGATTAGTGATTAGAGGGGATTGAGGGGCAATAAAGTAGAGTCCAAACTAATTTACATGTACACGTGCTGATGAGGATAGAAGCTAGCAAGTCAATCAAACATAGTAGAAATGTAATGCACGTGGTTCAGATGGAATCCGAATTGGTCTCAAACTTGCTTATCAACCGACGTGGTTCGTTTTCATAACGATAATGCTCCTATCATGACGCCCGTCCGTGACTCTATGTCCTGACGCGGCCCCCAGGAGCGGCCCCAAACAAAAAACAAATCCCCATTCGGACGGACACTTCCCACCGTTCACTCCCGCATGCGCCGCTCGCCCTCGCTGCCTCCTCCACATTCTTATCCCTTCCGCGCTCACGCCTAGCCCCACCTCGACGCGCGACCATGCACTAATACAGAGACGAGCTTTACTCCCGGTGGGGAACCGGGACTAGAGGGTTCCCCACCCGGGAGCAAGCATCCGGGACTAAAGGGGGGTCCTTTAGTCCTGGGTCAGGAACCTCCCGGTGGGTAACACCAACCGGGACTAAAGGTCCTCCCAGCTTTAAAAAAAATAATGCCTCCCACCGCTGCGTCCCGTGAGATTCGAACCCAAGACCTCATGCATTGCCTCGCGCGTAGCTTACCACCCCACCTACACAACACATCTAACAATGGATGTGATGCTTCCCTTTTGAACTAACCCATCGGGGGACCTTTAGTCCCGGTTGGTGTTACCAACCGGGACTAAAGGTTGGAGGACTTTTAGTCCCGGTTGGTGGCTCCAACCGGGAGTAAAGGTCCACCTTTAGTCTCGGTTGGTGTCTCTAACCGGGACTAAAGGTCCCCTGCCACTGTGCTGAGCGCAGTAGCCGTTGGGCAGGGACCTTTAGTCCCGGTTGGAGACACCAACCGGGACCAACCGGGACTAAAGATCTCTCTAGTCCCGGGCGCAAAAAATGCCAGGACTAGAGCCCATTTTGGCCTCGGATGAAAGGTCTGTTCTCTACTAGTGATGGCTGCCTCCCTGGCCGGCGGCCGCGCCCTCACCCACCTCGGCGTGCACACTCCCCCACCCTGGTGGCTCCTTCCCCCACCCCGGCGGCGCCCCTCCCCCTACCCCGACATCCTCATCCACCGGGAGCGTCCAACGCCTGTGGATTCGGTGGCCCTCTCCCCCACCCCGACGAGATCCATGGAGCACGAGCGAGATCCATCGAGGTGGCGCGACGGTTTTGTAGGGGAGTGGGTGGCTCTCCCCCACCCTGGCACGACGCCATCCCTACCCCCAGCGGCGCCCTTTCTCACCCTGGCGACCGAGCTCAGTCCCCCCACCCCGGCGGCCGGAATCGACTGACCCAGCCTTCCCCTCCCCTATGTTGCATATGCATATTTCAAGTGTTTTAGGCGTTTTAGATGTATGTTGCATTTGTTTCACATGGATGTTGCAAAAGTAGATCGGGGGATGTTCACATGTTGCATATACTGCAATTGTTTCAGAGACATGTTGCAAGCGTATGTTTTGAGTGTTTCAGAGGTATGTTTCATCTATGTTTCCGAACGCATGTTGCAAGTGCGTTTATCTGGATGTTGCATATGTTTCACACATACGTTGTATGTGTTTTATTTGGATGTTGCATATGGTTGTAGTGGTTTTCAAGTGTTTTCGGGTGTTTTTTCAAGTGTTTCAGAAGCATGTTTCAAGTGTTTCAACTGCCTCCAGACGTACGTTGCAACTGTTGTTTTTGAATGTTTCAAAAATAGATCGGATGTTGCGTCTCTCCTCCCCACCTTCTGCTGCATCATCTCAGTGTGACCTCCTCCCGACGCCGGCTGTAACACCCCAGGTGTTAGTCACAAGTTAAGCAACGAATTTGTACTTAAGTAGGGTATGTCAAGCAATGATCATGATCTCCAGTTCATAATTTTGAAGTGATGATGAAGGTGTTGAGGTCAAATCTATGAAATTAAGTCCCAACTTGAACTTAGACAATACACCTTGCTTACATGTTGACCCTTTTCAAATGTAGGTTTGAGTAATGTTGAAGGTGCCCCTTTTCATGTGCCTCACATCTATTTTCATCTACATTGACTATTGGAAAAGTTTCATGAAGTTTGGAACCAATAAGTCACATGAAATGATAAGTTATAACCTTTCTTGAATTGCTCCATCAAGTGAATGGAAACATGGGATGTCGGTCAAACCTTGCAACTTTGCTCAAACCACGCTAATTAAACTCATGAACAAAAGTTATGAAGGGTTCATATTGAGCGAATGTCCAGAAAATGCTTCAATGGATCAAAAGGATAATTTAAGCTTTATCGTGATGCTGCTTTGACCAAGATGAAACCTTGATTTCGAGACCAGATATCAAGTTTGACCTTAAATAAAAGTTGAAGTTTAAGTGGAGTTATACACATTTTATTTTTGGACCAAGCCCTGATTCAACTCATAAGTAGATCAAACAGTGGCCTCAATTTCAAATGCAGTGCTGTTTTGGTTTCACCATAATTTTTCGAAGTCCCTGATCAATAGAATTAAGCTAACATGTTCCTGGCAATTTGCCGTCCACATTCATATGGTAACTCAACTAGATTCCTTAATATGAGTTGAAGTACACTTTGTGAAGGAAACAACAAAACAAGTATCATCACTTTTGGAGCTCGTTTGGACGTTCAAACTGAATTTCAAAAACAGAACCTCGCATTGTTTTGTCCCTGATTGGACTGAATGTCTAAACCCTGAATTTTAGTTTTGGGTACTACACTTTGGATCCTTGTATCTCTCCAACCAGGCCGAATCAGACTTTGACACTTTAAGCAAAGTTGGAGATCCCGCGTAGCTCTACAGCCTTGGTTACTACAGCTTGTGCAAAAACTAAATGGTTTAGGAGCTACGAAGGGAGGAAGATTGATGTTCAGTTGTATTTTTGCGGTGGTATCTTCCAAAACCAGGTCGAACCAGTCCAAGATCCTTTAAGAAAATTTGTTAACCTCATGTAGCTCAACCATCTGGGTGAATTGGTTTGACGTTTCATCATTTGGATCAGGAGTTAAGGAAGGTTGAAGATGTGAGTTTCAGTCGTCATGGCGGTGGCGATTTAACCACCTGCAGCCCAGTCGAACCATGAGCGCACAAACACGCCCAACCATGCGTAGGCGCTGCAGGCCGCGTGGCGCCCTCGCTCACTTGTATGCTCGCTAGCTCGCCCTAGCTTGTTGACATGGAGAAGCTAAGCGCCCTCCCTTTCTCCTCTCTTGCTCTCAGTCTCTGTCTCTCGTGTTCACGCCCGCCATGGCCGAGCTCCGAGCTCGCCGTTGCCATGGCCATTGCCGCCACTCCCAGCCAGAACCGCCACCATCTCCCTAGTTTCCCCTCGCCGCTACGTAGCCAACCGCACCTAGGACAACCACCGTGGTCCTTGCTCGAGCCACCGCCGTGCTGCGCGCCCGTAGCCAGGTCCCTTGTGAACCACGGCGAAGTGGGCTGTGGCCATCCGAGAGCACGGCCAGGGCTTTCGTCGCCCCCACGCGCCTCTCCGGTGACCAAGTGGCCGCCTTTGGAGCTCCGTCGGCCGGTGGCGAGCCGCCTGAGCGCGTCCTCTGCTCCGACTCATAGAAGAAAAACAAGGGGAGATAAGGAAATAGAAACTCTTTATAGGGTTCCTAATGCAAAAGCGCCAGAGATAATTTTTTTTTCAGATCTAGGCTTATTTTGTTTGAGAAAAGGCCAGGGTTCCCGGTGCAAAAGTGTTTTCCCTTTTCTTTTCTATTTATTGCATCTAATCGGCTGAAATTTTGAAAAATTATAGTAAATCGTCAAAAATCATAAAATAGCAAACGAGAATGTTTTGGAATCCTTGTGAATAGATTTATGCATTAGAGTCATAATATGACATGTGTTAGTAGAAAGTTTTAATGTTTTTTAATTATCTATGTTAATTAGGGTTTTCTAGGAATAAATTCATATCTATAGTTGTGGTGCTCAAAATGTGGTGAATGTTTTGTGGTAGGCTACTGATGTCATATGTGTGCTGTGATACAAATTTCAGATTTATTGGTGCATGTGTGACTGAGTTATTAATTTAACTTGTTTAGTGCTTGATAAATAGTTTTAAATAAGTTATAATTTTTATGAAGGTGTAAAAATGGAGAATGTTGTTCCTCTACCGTTGTATGATGTTGTGCTACCATAATAACATATAATATGGCTATGCGTTTGTAGAAAATATTGAGTTTCATATTTATCTTGTTCTCACATGTTTGTTGATAATCAAGATTTGTCTTTTTTATAGTAATTAATCTATAAAACCTGAGCATGTAAGATTTGTATAGTAATCATATTTTATCATCATCTATCTCTCATAAAAATTTGAGATCCAAATGAGATGTTTGCAACATCACCTATAGTTAATATATAGGTTTTTATATATAGAAAAGCTAATGAAAGTTTGTAAGTGGATGCTTGTGTTTATGCCATGTAATACTTCTAATAATTGGTGCTAGGTAATGTTATTGCTTGGTTATAGTTAGGAGTTGCATGGAGATGCATATATAGCAACAAAATATTAGATGTTAACAACATAAATGGTAAATGATATAGTTGTATCTCTGCTGTTATGGCTGCATATACAGTTTTTGTGGTGATGATATTTTCGTGATGCAAATGATGTTTTATGTGAATGTGGTGAATACAAAAGGTGTAGATAATTTTCTTATATTGCTTGTCCTCAAATTTTATGATTTTAGGCCAAATAGTTTAGGAGTTATAGATTTTTCAAGTTTGCTGTCAGTTTTTGCACGTGCTCTGAAAAAATCTGAATGATTGTATTGTTTGACTTATTTAAACATGGAATCATGTATTGGTGATAATAGAAGAGTTGTGATGCTTTTTTTAATATTTCCAAAATGTCTAAGATCACCACTTTTGCTGGCCTAGAACTCCGGTTATAGCTGTTCAAAGTGAAATGGCAGGTTTTGTCTAAATCTTGGCTGAGATGCATTCTTGGTGTTGTTTGATCTTGATAGCTGTAGAATCATCTTAAGATGATAATAAGAAAGTTATAGGTAACTTAATAATATTTTCATAAAGTTAAGAATCATGTTTGGTGGATGATTAAAACTCCAGTTATGTATTTCTAAAGTTCATATCAGTTTTGTGTCCTAGTTTGTGCAGATCTGCTTGTTAGTGTTTTTCAACCTTGTTAACCTTTAAACCCATTCTATGTGTAAATAACAAAGTTGTAGACAATTTCCTAAGCTTTCCATAAAGTCTAGCATCACCTTTGTTTGATGACTATAACTCCAGTTATGGCTGAAACAAGTGACTTCTATGCTGCTGTCTAGATTCAGTGCATGTACTAAGTTGATTGCATTAGCTTGCTCTTGTTTTGACTAAACATGTTAGTTAGTTATTGATTGATAAATGCTTGTAATAGCTAAACTTAAGTTGACTTGTGTTCCATGCTTAATATGCTTGCTATCTTTTTATAATAGATTGTGTGATGTTTAGTTAAAAAACTCTAGGTGCTTATATCTTTTGGTCTAACCTTGTGCTTATCTTAAATACTCGTAGGTGATGCATCTCATGTTACCCTTCTTTGTATTCATGCACTTGCATCCTGCATCTCATTTAGGTACGCTAGATGAACCATGCGGGGAACTGAAGGACGTGATGTTGGAGCCGAACCCAAAGATGGTGTTTGGTGGACCTATCCCGAAGATGGAAGGACCCCTGGAGTGCATGCCTAGAGTAGAGATGTTCCCCACGACGGTGCAAGCTAACTAAACTGACTTTGTGTTGGATCCCAGACAAGCCCCGGAGCATTCTAAGTCTCCTACCATCTCTTTTTACAAATGCACATAAGTATACCTTTTGTATGCTGCATTAGGTGATAGGAGTTGAATGAAACTGTTGGTGCATAATTCCTACCTTGTCCACTATATATAAATACCTGAACCCTTACTAGTATGAGTAGGATGTTCTATGCTTAGCCATGCATAGACTGGTAGAAGTGGGTGATTTCCTATCACCTACAATATAGGTGGATACCTGGTCATGGTTGGCTATATTTGCTACCGTAGAAAATAACCATGTGATGATGAATAAATGGAGACCGGACGGGATCTGGTGATTGAGAGGCAGCAGGACATGGAGGTCATTTGTGCATGTTTTATCCCATCTATATCATTTAAGGACCACATCATTGTGGGCCCTCATGTCATTTTGAATGCATGACTCTGACTTAGCTGGCCGGAGAACTCGTTCCGACCGCGAAGCTAAGTAGCTCAACTCAGGTCAGGCCCCGTTCTATCAAAGTGTGCACTCTGGATGGTAGTAAGGATGTACGGGGAGCTAGACTTGAGCCCAAGGGCAGGCCAGGCCTAAACGTCCTGGCAGCTGGTTATCCCTGATTGTGCGGCGCTGATCGAACCTGTGAAATATGTACCTAAGTTGTACTAAAAGTGACCTAAGACTACCTTGGCGCTGGTATGTCTAGGTTTGTGTTAGGAATAACTGCCCAGCTAGTTGTAATCGATTCGAATCGCCGTCTCTCCTGGATAGTGAGAAACTTAACTAAGCCCCCTCATCGTAGTAACACTAGATGGAACATGATGGTTATGATGATTATATGATAATCGGATATGGTTACTATTGTGATGCTTATTAATCAAGTGATTCCACTAGAATAGGTGCAAAGTTAGCCATACTAAGCTTCACTAAACTTGATGCTAAAATATTGACTAAAATGTTGAAAGTAAGGACTCATGATAGTAATGCTCTTTTAGCAAAGTTATGCTATCCAAGCAACTCTACTAAATAAGCCATGAAGACCCTTGAGAGTCTTTTTGTTTCTCTCCTATCAGGTAAGTCTAGCTGAGTACATTCAAGTCCTCAGGGTTTATCCCACCATGTTGCAAGTGAAATTCTCGACCTGCTGAAGATGGTGGCTAACCACTAGTGGGCTTGGCGATGCTATATTTATTTCTCATTTGTATGCTATTGTTGGAGGATGTTGCTTATGCTAGAAGTGTATTTGAAACTTATGTTATTGTAATTATTTTAAAGCCATGTTGTTTTAGCCAACGTATTTATAAAATTGGCAACATATTATTATTTGTGAACCGAATTGTAATATTATGTAGCACCTGGTTTTAAGGATAAAACCAGATACACACCATATGTGTGCCTAGGAATTCAATTCACACATATAGTTACAAATAAAGGGGTAATATCAAAGACAATGCCTTTATTACATAGCGCATAAGTATTTGTTACAAAAGACATAGTCTTACTTTACAGTATATACTATAACTCTATTATTCTAGCGAAGCCTCCAACACCACAGGAATCGCCAACTGATTGATCACAAGCCTATCGCCTCTTGAAAAACTCCATTGAAGAACCTCATCTAGTACCCATCCGGGATTTTGCCAAAGTATTAAAATAAAACAAGCGTAAGCGACTACCGCTTAGCAAGCATAACACGAGGGGATGCAGGCTCAAAAGGCTTGACACGACTGAACTACGGTAAGCACTTTTACTTGGTCATATTTTATTATTAACCTTAAGTTGCTAAGTTATGCTTAAGCTCCCGAATATGAATAATTAGAGATATTGTCAATTTTAATCATAACCCAAACCATCCGAGTAACCAACTATTCAGTAAGTATCCAAGCCGCTCGTGTCCATGAGCACGGCTGATATACCAGTTTTACACTCTACAGAGGTTGTACACTTTCACCATGAGTCGTGTTGCCCATTTCCCCGGGTTAATTACTCCCAAAACACTTCCAAGGTGAGCAGGCAGGGTACACTATGAAGCTTTTCCTCAGTTATTCTAATAAGGAGCAGCCGCTAAGGATTCCATCTCCTAAGTGTTATGGAGTCATCTCCAAGAATGGCACTAATACTCGTAGCATAGTACACACCCTGGGAATGAGGCCCATACCCAACTCGGTATGCCCCTCTTGCCCTTTTTGGTAAACTGCTACAAACTAGAAAGAGCAAGGTACTGGACTAAGACCAGAGCCATGTGATCCTCGTGGTTGTACTATAAGTCCTGGGTTGTCACTTAAAGATGAGTCCTTATGGAGAGAAACTAAAGCACCATAAGAAAAGGCCCAATACTCTAGCCCCTTGGTTCCATGTTGCATATATCTTTAATTGTATTCTTTAATCACTATTAGTTGGAGCAAACTGAGCATACTACCCACATGCAAAACCCATAGGTAAATCAAGGACAGGATAATCAATATCAAGGTAAATAGACTCCAAGCGGTTTATTAACATATGCATATGAATTGAGATTTGCATTAAAGTGAATAGGTAACAAGGAGCCTCATATTATACTTGCCTTAAACAAAGTATCACTGCTGGTCTTGATCTTCAAAGAGTTGCTCCATATCACCAACACAAAACTCACTGTCTACCCGGGATCAAACAGCACCACACAGGCATCCATACACACATGCATAGCAAACAAATATAAGCTAATTAGAACAATACACCAAACAGTAGAAATAGAAGTTAAAAAGGTTTTAAAATTGTTCTACATGACGCTACGAGCACGCTGACGCGGGAATCACTCAAATCGGAGCTAAAGCGAAGAAGTTATGAATTAAACAAGATTTCCCTTAGTAAAATAATAAATTCAATCTAACCTTGAATTTTAAAAGTTGAAAACATACTTAACAATAGTATGAACATGTAGATTATGGAATTACGAACCTAACGCAAGTTGAACCGGTCAAATCAGAGCTAAAACATGAAAGTTATGGCCTATAGAAACCAGTGGCAAAATTGTAAATAGATGGAAATGTATTCTAGATCTAAACCGAAGGGAACTATGTTTTCAAAATAAGTAAATGTATTCTGAAAATACGCTTGAGACTACGGGTTCTATTTAGCAGAAGCTCAGGGACTCTTTAACAAAAATACAGGGATGACGGGATTGAAAATAGGAAAGCGCAGGGGCTCTTTAGGAAAATATTAGACGAAGGGTTATCTTCTATTTTCATCCGTTGATCCGGAATCGAACAGCTGCGGTGGCTCTGGGAGTCAGGCTGGCCAGAACAGAGGGTCACGCGGCGGTCGGTCATTGCCGGCGATGAAGCTTGGTGGTGAAGCTTGGAAAACGGCATATGGTCCACGGTTCTCAACGGGAAAACATGGGGAGAACAAGGGGAGCGAGGCGAACTCGATTTAGGGCTTTGGGGGAGTTGAGATGGCACAAGGGTGGCGCGGGGCTTGCTCAAACAGCTCAAAAAGTCTGACGCAGCATCGGCGAGCATGAATAAAGCTATAGGGAGCGTGAAGGAGAGCAAAGCCGGTACCTACGGCTTCCTTACCACAACGCGAAACTCGGTAGATGCTCAGAGACGATGGAGAAGCAA
Organism: Miscanthus floridulus; assembly: GCF_019320115.1. Taxonomy (NCBI): domain Eukaryota; kingdom Viridiplantae; phylum Streptophyta; class Magnoliopsida; order Poales; family Poaceae; genus Miscanthus; species Miscanthus floridulus. Next base: position 46,395,244 of record NC_089588.1, read on the forward strand.
CAGGCGGCCACGCGTGGCTTCGGCGGTGAGGTTGGTACCTTGGCGAGATCCAAATTGGGCGGTGGCGCAAAGCTAGGGCTATGGCAGCTGCGCTAGGGTTGGCAGAGGGGAGCGGCGCACCCGGGGCTCAGTTATATAGGGCCTAGGCGTGGCGCACACGCTAAGATCGAGGCGTGGCAGTGGGGCAGATGCGGACTCCTACGCGGGTCGGTCCAGCTCAATGATGAAAGGGTGGATAAAGCCCTGACGTGTGGCCCTAGGGTGGCAGCGACTAAGGGCGCGGGGCCTACCTGGCAGAGAGAGCGAATGGAGTGAGGGCGCGACTGGCTGCTGGGCCGCCTACTAAGTGGGTCGCGCATCCGAAGGAAAGTGGTGGCCATGGGAAAAACAAAAGGGAAGGAAATGGGCCAGCAGCTTGCTGGGCCAACAAGCCAAAAAGAGGAGAGAGAGAGAGTTTTCCATTTTCATTTACTCTTTCTTTTGTTTCAAAGCCATTTTCAATTTCAAATTTGAATCAATTTTTTTTAATTTTGGCAAACACCACTCATCACAAAAATATAACTGCAGTAGCATGAATGCAAAAACATGTTGCTAGACTTATGATGAATTTTAATTCCGATAAAAATTATTATTTTCCCTAGGTTTAAATGTACACAAAAATTCAAAATTACCTCAATTTACATCTGTTTCAAAAGGAGTAAATTTTAGGGTGTTACAATTCTACCCCCCTTGAGATGAATCTCATCCCCAAGATTCGGAAGATGCTACCTCAAAAAGTTGTGGATACTCCGCCTTTAGATCCTCTTCTTTTTCCCAAGTGGCCTCCTCCTAGGAGTATCGATTCCATTGAACCTTGCACATCCTGATCACCTTACTCCGAGTAACTCTCTCAGCTGTTTCCAAGATCTTAACTGGGTACTCTTTGTATGTAAGGTCCTCTTTCACATTGAGCTCCTCCAAAGGTATTTGTTCCTCTGGCACATGCAAACACTTCTTCAGTTGAGACACATAGAATACATCATGCACCCCAAACAAGCTCTCTGACAATTCCAACTGATAAGCCACTTCTCCTTTTCTCTCTAGAACCTTAAATGGACCAATGTAGCGAGGTGCTAACTTGCCCTTCACATTAAACCGATTAATACCTTTAATGGGTGACACTTTGAGATAGACATAATCTCCAGGTACAAATACCAACTCTCTTCTTCGCGTGTCAGCATAACTCTTCTGCCTTGACTATGCCACTCTTAAGTTTTCCCTGATAGTCTGCACTTGCCTTTCAACATCCTTAAGGACCTCAGGTCCAAACACTTGACTTTCTCCTGTCTGATTCTAGAACAATGGTGTTCTGCACTTTCTACCATATAGTGCCTCTAATGGTGCCATCTTGAGACTCTTTTGGTAACTATTGTTGTAGGAGAATTTAGCATAAGATAAACTCTTATCCCAACTTGTACCATATTGCAAAGCACAAGCTCTCAACATATCCTCTAAGATTTGATTGGTTCTCTCTATTTGTCCATCAGTTTATGGATGATAAGCTGAGCTGAAGTTCAACTTAGTGTCCATAGACTCATGCAATTTCTTGCAAAAGTGTTATGTAAACTGAGTACCTCTATCTGACACAATCTTCATAGGAACTCCATGCAAACATACTATCTATTGCATGTATAGTTCTACCAACTTTGCACCCGTATAGGTAGTCTTGACTAGTATGAAGTGAGCAACCTTAGTCAACCGATCTACTATTACCCAAATTGAGTCATAACCACTCTGGGTTCATGGTAATCCAACAATAAAATCCATACCAACTTCTTCCCACTTCTACTCAGGTATCTTCATAGGTTGGAGTAAACCTGCTGGCGTTTGATGTTTTGCCTTGACTCGTTGACATGTATCACATATTGCTACATACTCGGCCACATCTCTTTTCAACCCATACCACCAGTACTTCTCCTTCAGATCTAGGTACATCTTAGTACTACCTGGATGGATAGAGTATGCTGAGTCATGAGCTTCTCTTAGAATCATCTCTCAAATGGACTTTATCTCTGGCACACATATTCTCTTTCTGAACCACACTGTTCCCTGATCATCCAATCGAAAACTCGGTGCTTTGCCAATTGTGATAAGTTTTGCTATCTCCTTGATTTTCTCATCTTCCAACTGACCCTTGTGGATCTCTTGTTTAAGTGTAGGTTCCACTTCCAATTCCATCACATTAGCAACTATTCCCAAATTAAGATGCTCAAATTCAGCACATAACTCCTTAGGTAACTGTGTCACTAGAGCTGCATTAACATAGCTCCTTCGGCTCAGAGCATTAGCTACAACATTTGGCTTGCCAGGGTGATAGTGTACCTCCAAATCATAGTCCTTTATTAGCTCTAACCAACGTCGTTGCCTCAGGTTCAGCTCTGACTGAGTGAAGATATACTTCAAACTCTTGTGGTCTTTATAAATATCACACTTATGCCCAATAAGATAATGTATCCGAATCTTTAATGCATGAACCACAGCTGCTAACTCCAAATCATGAGTTGGATAATTTAGTTCATGCTTCCTTAGTTGCCTAGATGCATAAGCCACAACTCATCCTTCTTGCATAAGAACATGTTTACACCAAAATTTGGAAGAAGATGTCACAGGGACTCAGAAGCTCCCAAGATCATGTCATCAAGGAATCAATTGCATGCAGATCGGAACCAGCTGATTCAGATGAAGAAACTGGAATCGGCTTTCTTCAGATAGCGTCAGCGGAAAACGACAAAGGCTACATTCGGTGCCAAGATGAAACATGCTGGACTCTACAAAAAGGGAAAGATTAGAGTCCCAGTTATCTTAAATTAGGAATGTTTTGTCTAGGGTCAAAAAATTGTAATGGGTCATGCTTAGACAGAAGTCATGCACAGGGCTCGGGTATAAATACCAAACCCCGGCTGTTGTAAAAGGACAACAATCAATCCAATATACAAGTTATTTACTTTTTCGGCTTTGGCCACCCCTTAGGAGTGGGAGTAGAGTAGATCTCGGCGAGTTCTTCAGCAAGTATGGCTGCATCGATCCGGTCGACCTCCACTGCTTGTTGTAAGTACCGTCATGTCTTATACCTCTGTTCGTACGGCTGCATCGATCTGGTCGACCTCCACTGCGACTTTGGTATAAGTTAGTTATCGATTCTTGCCTAGTTCAAGTATGGCTGCATCGATCCGGTTGACCCCCACTGCATGAACTAGATCAAGGTCAAGTTATCAGCTCTACCTTAGAATGACAGTCTTTGGTAGTTTCATTAAGTTACCGATATTGCTTATTGCTTTCATTATTTATCTAAATTATAGCAATATCACTCTGCCCGATTGGGATTGATCTAGATCGGCCTTATATCTTGTTTAGCCCATCGTTTGTTAATCTAAAACTAATCTAATCTATACATTAAACGATGAGTTACGTTTTATCGGCCGTTTTACGTCAATCTTGATTATGCATAGTGTGTGGTTAAAGCATGTTGCATCTTGAGTAGATTTATTGGCTAGCGAGAACCGATCCATGGCTCGTTATCACGGCTTGTGTGATTCTGCCTCACACCCCAATGTTAGCACCATGGAGTGAGGATCGTTATTTGATAGATCTATTCCTGATAAGGCATTATTTTAACTGTGCGCTATGCCTGAATTGGCTGTTTAGCTGATATCGAGAGCTTTCATGAACAGTTCGCATCACGAGACTGTTGAATTAAAGATAGGTTGAAAGATATGTTAGCCCCATGATCTTATTATTGTATTATAGTCTGCATGATTCTGCCTCACGCCCCACTAATATTAGTAATGAGTTAGGGTTGTCGAGTCTATTGTTATTTCTATGGCCTGTATGATTCTGCCTCATGCCCCACTGGTCATAACGATAGATGAGATCTAACATGTTCATTAGATTTACCTTTATTAAACGGTTAAGTGGTGTTGAATTGTTTCTTTATATAAAAAGGGGTTTGGTTACTTGTAATCATTGGCTTGGCACAAATCAATCATTGTTGACATCTTATTGCCATTGATTAGTATTTGTTCAAATAACGACATTTATCCTTAATGATAACCGATTCCTCTTATACAACCCAATGAGCTTTAACCGATTTATTCTTATGAATATGCTAGAATTGACTATTTAGTTAATCTCCTTTCATATCGGCTTTTAGAGCCGCACATTTGGGACTGTCTGGCAACACCGGCAAGTTTCACCCTTAATTACTGATGAACTTTCTCTCCTTGTCAATTACAGAGTCAAATTGACTGGCACGTCTCGGGAGAAGTGCGTAGGATCGACCACCCCTACGCTGAAGCTAGACAGATCTACAGCTCCATCGAGCAGACCCTTTCGGCTTGCTGCGTGTGTCCTCGGCACGGGACAAAAATTCTGTGTCGACAGAACACAACCCAGACCAAGTTGAGATGCATCACAGTAGATGGAGAAACTCTTGTTTAGATCTGGTAGTACTAGCATCGGAGCTGTAGTCAACCATTTCTTCAACTCTTCAAAACTAGCTTGGCATTGCTCAGTCTATACAAATTTAGCATTCTTCTCAAGTAGCGATGTCATAGGCTTGGTAATCTTAGAAAAACCTTCAATGAACCTCCGATAATATCTGGCCATTCCTATGAAACTCCAGACTTCACTTACATCCTAAGGTGGATTCCAACTGAACACATCACTAACCTTCTTAGGATCCACAGCTACTCCACCATTGGAGATAACATGCCCAAGGAAAGAGACTTCCTTCAGCCAAAACTCGCACTTGCTTAGTTTAGCATATAGTTGATGTTATCTAAGTTTCTGTAGAACTAATCTCAAATGCTCTTCATGTTCTGCCTCTATTTTGGAGAATACCAGAATATCGTCAATGAAGACCACAACAAACTGGTTGAGATACTCCATAAACACCTTATTCATCATATACATGAAGTATGCAGGGGCATTAGTCAATCCATAAGACATAACCGTGTACTCATATAATCCATACCGAGTAGTAAAGGTAGTCTTGGGAATGTCCGATGAACAAATCCTCAACTGATGATAACTAGAGCGAAGACCAATCTTGGAGAACACACAAGCACCTCATAATTGATCAAACAGATCATCAATTCTAGGCAAAGGATACTTGTTCTTGATGGTTACCTCATTGAGAGAGCAATAATCCACACACATCCTTTGTGTACCATCTTTCTTATCAATAAATATAACTGGGGATCCCCATAGTGAAGAACTAGGGCGTATGAAACCTTTATCCTATAGCTCCTTTAACTATTTCTTAAGTTCTTCTAGCTCATTGACTCCCATCTGATATGGTCTCTTGGCTATAGGTGCAGTTCTAGGCAAAAGCTCAATAATAAAACATCTAGAAACTCATTAACAACCTTGGTCTTATCTATAGTTGCACCTTCTATCTGATTGACACTGCACACCTCTCTTGTTGTTGTAGTGGCCTTGCATACAACTTCTTCTCCTGACTTGGATGTCAAGTGTATTGTACCATTCTCACATTGGATAATAGCCTTTCGTGGATTTAGCCAATCCATTCCAAGAATTACCTCTATGCTTGAAGACTTCAGCACAATCGGATTTGCCAAAAACTCTACCCCCTTATTTCAACTCTTACACTGGGACACATTAGAGTAGCTTGCATATCCCCATAAGGTGAGTCAACTAACATATGTTTCTTCATAGGACACTTTGGTATATTATGCTCCTTAACAAAACGATGTGCAATGAAGGAATGTGAAGTTCCAGAATCAAACAAAACTGATTTAGGACTAGAGTTGACTAGACACGTGCCAAACACAACATCTAGGGCTTCTTGTGCAGATTCTATCATCACATAATTGACTCTGCCTTGCACATGAGTCCGTTGTTTATGGTTTCCATTGTGGGACTATTGCTTATTCGGCTTCTTTGGACACTGACTCGCATAATGACCGGGCTCACCATAGCGGTAGCACTTATTGTCTGAAGGAAGAGTGTTGGGCACACTATCCTTCATTGGAGAGTTGATGAGTGGTTCTTGGGGTGGACTCTGGTTAACATACTGCTGCTCTTGCTGGTATTGAGGGAGTTGTTGAGGAGGATCAAAATTCCACTGACTAGCTGGTTCCTGGTACCCCTGCTGAAATTCTTGCTGGGAAGTGTAGCGGGGGCGTGTCTTGCTACCTACAGATTGGCTTTGAATTCTCCTTTTCTTCTCTTCCATTTCCCGACGCTTGTTCTCAATCAAAATGGCTCTGTTCACCAAAGTTTGGAAGTTGGGATACACAACAGTCATCAACTGCAGTTGAAGCTCATCATTCAATCCTTTCAAGAAGCATTTTTGTTTCTTGGCATCATTAACCACCTCTCTTGGAGCATAACATGATAGCTGAGTGAATTTGTTACGATACTCACACACTGTCATGGAACCTTGTTTCAAGTTGAGGAACTCCTCCTGCTTGATCTCCACCAAACCTTCTGGAACATGGTAAGATCTAAAGGCAGTCTTGAAATCTTCCCAACAAATTTGATTTACATCATTCTCAATCTGAAATAGTTCCCACCAGTCTGAAGCTGCCCCTTGAAGTTGACCGGAAGCATAAATCACTTTCTAATGGTCATTACACTGAGCTATGTTAAGTTGTCGCTCCACAGCTCTAAGCCAATCATTAGCTTCTAGTGGGTCGCTTGCATGAGAGAATGTCGGCAGATGCCCCATCATAAATTCACCACGCTTGTCTCTTGGGGGTGCTTGATGTGGGTTGATGCATACATTCTAAACAGAGGTTTGTAACAATTGAGTCTGTGTCATCATAGATTGCTCTATAGTTGGAGGATTTGGTGGTGGTGGGTTAGCATTGGGGGCATTCCTTCTAGCATCACGTCAAGCACTTCTCCTGGTAGAAACCATCTATTTGCAACATTTAGCACAATTATTGGTTGTAGTCCATGATCCAGAAGTAGTTCACATGGTAAGACAATCAATCTGAAATTTTTTGGATGAGAACTACTAGTAGCCGTTCAGAAAGACAGCCATATCTCAAGTTCCAGAAATCATATGAAGGCATTCCATATTTGGCTAGAAAGCTTATGAATTTTTCTACAACTTTTGTATAGACCACCTTGCCATATTATGAGGTTAAGTTACTCAGAAACTGGGCACAACCAAAACTTTTCAGACTCCCAAACAATGCAGAAACTTCAACTTGTAGAGGTCATAACTCCCAATCCATAATACATATGAAGGCGATTCCAGTGGCATATGGAAGATACAGAAGTCTACTTTCATCCATACAACTTTCATGACTTTTGGGCATATACCCTTAGAAATGTTACCCAATCTACACTAACGGCTCAAAAAACAGCATGCGCCGGGACGAGAAAAACCAACCCAACTATCTAATCATTGGTCCTTATGCCTTATCATGTAAACTAAATGAAATTGTGAGCATAACCCACAAAATAATCGCAATCATTACAAAGATCCAAATCAAGCATGAACATCAAGACAACCATTCAAACATTAAAAGTTCACAATTCAAGCATTAGGACTCAATGACTCTACTCACGTTACTAGCCTTCTTGTTGTATCAAGGGCTCAAAACTCTGTAGCTTCACCTTCATGTTGCGCAAGAATATGGTAAGTGATATCTCTAAAAGCAATTCAAAGCAAGGGGTGAAGATAGGGACAGAATTTATAGCAACAAGGAGGAGATGAACACGAAGGACAAGAATATAGTATAGGAGAAAATAGCAAGGTTTATAGACCAAGGATTTCATAGCAAATTCTGAACCTTAAAATGACCATTTTCTAACTAGGCTTACGTCCTACAGTCGACATAGCTCTGATACCACTTTGTAGCACCTGGTTTTCAGGACAAAACCAGATACACAACATATGTGTGCCCAGGAATTCAATTCACACATATAGTTACAAATGAAGGGGTAATATCAAAGACAATGCCTTTATTACATAGCGCATAAGTATTTGTTACAAAAGTAGTCTTACTTTACAGTATATATTATAATAGTGGGGGTATGGCCCTCGGTATCCACAAGACAAGACATGGGCCGCACTATCAGAGGTCGCCCAGCCCGCAAGATCAAGGCGTGCATGGCACTGCTCGGTGTGCACCGCAAGCTATTGTATAGTACCAAATAGGATACTTCCCTTGTAACTCTACCCCTCCAGAGTATATAAGGAGAGGCAGGGGTCCCCTAATCGACATCTCAATGCAATACATCAGAACATAGGATGTAGGTATTACATTATACTGACGGTCGAACTTGTCTAAATCTTATGTCTTGGTGCTTGTATTACCATCTCGCTCCTGATCTCGTTCACCTCTACGACAAATCTACCATCATGGGATACTCCTCGATGGACTACTGAGCATCTTTTGTCGATAGTTGGCGCGCCAGGTAGGGGTGTGCGCTTGATCCCATGGCAAGCTAGATGGACCTCAAATCAACAGCGCGTTCTCATCATCAATCTCGTGGAGATCCATATCGGTCCACGATGATGATTCATTGCTAGCTACACCAGCCCCCGTGATAATAGATCTGATCTCGGAACCACCTCCGAGGTTGTATTCACCAACAACTCACCACCCGCTAGGTGCTCATCGTCAGCGCCGACCAGATAACGCCATACGTCGTCGACCAGACTTTCTGTCTAAAGCTAAGTCACATTTTAATATTCTTCTAAATATTCTCCAATCTCCATATATCGCCATAATGTTTCTCTAATCTATTTTCTCCATGTTTGCTCTCCAAATGATTTTCCGAATCCCCGAATAGTCATGTTGATGCTCAGACGCCTCCAGAGATGGTCCTATCTCTGGCTCCTCCCTACACGTGCTACAGGCTCCGCGCTCTGCATTATGGGTGGTCGGCTGCAGTTCCTTAGTCACGCTTGTTCCTCCTACACGTGCACGGGCTCCGCGCTCAACGTTATGGTTAATAGGCTAGCTAGGGCTGGAGACTCAGCTACACACTAACTGTTTGGGCGGTTTGTATTAAATATAAATACATCTTCACACCAACTGATCACCGAGCTACATACGCTATTTCATCGCCATTACTAATTTTTCTCTAGAGTTCATATATTTCTACATCATGTACTACCCATTCTACATATTTGTATTGTAGGATTATCGTCTAGGTGATCGGATCACCTGGTGCTCGGACTTCTCCACCGATCAACTGGTCGGACCGCTAGGTTCATGGACTTCGTCGCCGACCAGTTGATCGGACTGTTCGCCGGTCATTTCTACTCAATGCTCACTTCAGCGCTGACCATTTGACCGGACTGTTAGTCGCTCGTGCTTCATCGCCAGCTACATCGGTTACTCCTCGACGCTCGAATTCTTCATGCTCGAGGACTAAGTGGGCACACTTCACCTTGTGGACATTGCCAGCTACGCTGGTGACTCCTCGGTGCTCGGACGTCGCCAGCTACGCCGGGGACTCATCGCTGCTTGGACCTCGCCAGCTACGCCGGGGACTCCACAGTGCTTGGACATCGCCAGCTACGCTGGGGACTCCTCGATGCTCGGACATCGCTAGCTACGCCGAGGACTCCTCGGTGCTTTGTAACACCCTAAAATTGGAATTCTTTTTAAATAGTAAATTTGATTTAAATATGCAGTTATATGTGCATTTCAAATTTAGGAAACAATATTTCTTTTATAAAATTAAAAGAAAATGCAAGAATAGAAACATGTTGATGCATTCATGCTATTGCATATTTATTTCTGTGACGGGTGTTTTGTTCAAATGCTAAAAGATTCTAAAAACCTTTTGAAAATGAGTTTGAAAATTTTATTTATAAAAAGAAAAAGGAAATTTCCTTCCATTCCCTCCCTTCCTCACATTCGGCCCGCTGACCCCTCTCCTTTTTCTTCCCGCGGCCCAGCACCAGCCCCAGCCCAGCTCGCCTCCCCCTTTTTCCCGCTCGGCCCAGCTACGCGCCAGCCCAGCCGCGTGCTCCGCGCCGGCCCAGCAACTGCCACGCCCAGCCCAGCAGTCGCGCGCCTCGGCGTCGCCTGCACCAGGCAACTGCCGTGCCCAGCCGCTGACGCCCGGGCCCCACCTATCGGAGCCGCCCCCTTCCTCCCGCGCGTCCCGCAACCGCAGCGGCGGTCATGCAGCAACCGCCCGCGCTCCACTCGCGCATCGTGGGCGCGCCCCCCCCGCTCCCCGGCCGCTACAAAAAGGCAGCCAAGCCCCCCCTCGCGCGCTCCCTGCTGCCCCCGCTCCATTTTCGCCTCATTCCCGGCCGCAACTGCCGCACGGAGGAGCTCCGAGGGTTGCCGTTCGCCGTCCGCGTCGCCGATGTCCCCGAGCCGTCCCCGCCTCCATCCTTCCCCGCTGTGAGCTTCACCATGGTCCCCTCTCTCTCCCCATGCGTTTCGTGGTTTGTAGCGCCCAATCCGCGAGCGCCGTGAGCTCCATGCCGCCGGCCATGGAGCCCGCGCCCTGGCTTTCCCCTCCGGCCGTCTTCTCGGCATGGCCGCGAACCCCCTTACCCCCCCGATCTCACGGGTGTCCTCGGTGGTCATTTTGGTGGACCGTAGGCCCCTTACCGCGTGTTCCGGCAAGGCCACTGCCGCCGGCCATGGCGCCTGGCCGCCGGCGACCCTATTCCGGCTGGCCACCCCCCCCCCCCGTCTAATCGTAGCCGCCCATCGCGCGATCAATGGCCTGAAAAAGAAGATACCCCTTCGGGGGTAAATTTGCTAAAGAGCCCCTGGACTTTTCTAAGTCCTAACCCGCCGTCCTTAGCGTATTTCCCCGAATACGCAATCCCGTTTGGAAAGCGTAAACTTCACTGTTTAAATCAAAAGTACGCTTTCAGTATTTACAGAAATGCCATTCGAACTGTTTTGCTTATAAAATTATCGTTTTAACTCCGAATTGATCCATTCAAATCGCGTTAGCTTCGTAATTTCATAAGCTACATGTTGGAGCTACTGTTAGTCAAGTTTGGAACTTTTTAATTTCATGATTAGAATTAATTAAATATAGGGCTATAGGAAAACCCGTTTTAATCATAACTTTCGCATTTTAGCTCCGTTTTTCGTGAACTTCGCGTTGACGTGATCGTAGCGAAACGTAGATAAGTTTTACAAACATTTTATCTTGATTTCAATACTGTTGGTGTACTATTCTAATGATAGGAATGTTTACTTTGCATGAATGCTTTTGGAATGTTGTATGTTGCCGTGTTGGTCGCGTTCAGACGGTGAGGAAAACGTTGGAGACCGAGAACTCTTCGACGACCAGCAGGACCAGCACGAGTTTGTGAACCAAGGCAAGTATAACATGGGCCTTCCTTGATGTCCTATTTCACTTTAATTAATTACTCATTTGCATGTGTCTAATTTTGATACCCGTAAGGACATCCTAGTGGTTGTTATCCTGTTCCTTGTCTCCTATGGGTTAAATGCATATGGGTAGATGGCTAGTGCTCTAACTGAACATGATATACATGTTGATGAATGATACTATGGAACAAAGTGAGTAACATGAATTATAACAACTGTTCCATAGGGAGAAAGAGCAAATGACCTTTGTTCATGTTGCTCCCGGCCCTCCATAAGGACTTATCTGTCGGCAAAAGCTGGGACTGATAGTGCAACCGGGAGAGTCATATGGCTCTGACTTTAGCTCAGTAATAGGATCTTTCCTAACTAGTTAGAGGTTACCTTTTTGGCGCAAATGGGGCTTGCCACTTTGGGTATAGGGCTGCCTCTGTTCCTATGAGTATAGCCGCGATGGATGTGTGCCATAGGAAAGGGGGGTCCCTACATCTGCCTGCCAAGGAAACCTAGCGGCCCTAACTTGTTAGGGAAACCTATGAAATGGCTTCATAGTGTACCCTGCCCGCTCACCTTGGTAGTGACATGGGAGTAATTAACCTGGGCACATGGGGATCACGACTCGCGGTGAATGTGCACCACCTCTGCAGAGGGTAACAAACTGTTATAACAGCAGTGCTCACGGTTACGAGCGGCCCGGAAAACTCACAGAATAACTGGTTAATTGTTGATGAACATTTAAAGTTGTTCAATGATGATATATGGTACACTTGACCCCGATATTGGTTCTTATGGGTTTAAATGGGAGCTTAAGCATAACTTGATAATACTTGAGAATAAAAGTTTGACCTATTAAAAATGCTAACTGCAGTAAACCAGAGTCTATCCTTTTTGAGCTTCATAACCCCATGTTAGCTTGCTAAGTACGGAATGTACTTACACTTGTTTATTTTCTTTACATGGATAAAAATCCCGGATGGGTAACAGATGACAACGGGTTTGAGGATTTCCCGGAGGATTATTAGGCTTGTGGTCAACCAGTTGACCTTCCCTGTGATGACGGCCACGAGAGTTCATTCTATTTTTATTATTCCGCTGTGATGTATGAGACTAAGTTCTATTATAACTCTAATGTATGAGACACTGTGATGATACTATTGTAATTTGTCAGCTTGTGTGTGTGATTGATTCCTGGGCACACACGAGTTTAGTGCATTCAATTTTATCCTTAAAATTGGGTGCGACAAATTGGTATCAGAGACGTGTTGACTGTAGGACGCAAGCCTAGTTAGAAAATGGTCGTTTTAGCAGCTTTGCTCCTCTGGTTTCTTGCTTACTGACTTATTCTTGTTATTTTATTAAAACATTTATGCTTTTCATACCTTAATCTATTATTTAAAATTGTTGATTCTAATTTCTATCTCACTTTAAATCTATAGATGTCTCATAATCCAAAGACTGCTCGACTCAGCACCGCCGGTTATCGTGCCATGTTCACCCCGCGTGCCCCACCGGCGGAGAGGGAGATTATGATCATCTCCGACGACGAGGAGATGGCTACACCGACGCCTACACCTACTCCTACACCAGTCGCTGTGCCCGTCTACCCTGTGGTAGCTACACCTGAGGAGTCGACGGCTACTTCCCCTACACCTGCACCCTCCCCAGCTGCCCCCGTGGAGGACGATGAGATTGGCTAGAAGTGCAAGTACTACTTCAAGCCAGCTCCAGAGACAGCCTACTACCACACTCTCCTCACCCACGTGCTGGACGACTACTTCCCCGACTTGCACGCTTCCATCAGCTATCACTGCACCGAGTACAAGCACCCACTGGAGGCTACCTTCTGGAAGGTAGAGCTGGTGGGCACTGCATGGAATGATATCATCCATGGACATGAGGTGGAGACTGTCCACAGTGCCCCTGCCAGGAGAGCCCATGCTTTGGATGGCATGGAGGATGCAGCACAGAATGCCTACATCCACTACCATAGTCGTCGCTTTGAGGCCATGAGGGAGGATCGTTTCAGGTTTCTTCCTCGAAATGATCATGAGGGTGTTTGGCAGGTTTTGGCTCCACCAGAGAATGACCCAACTCTAGAGGCAACGGTGCAGCATGTCCACGCTATGCAGGGAGTGGATGATGAGGTCAAAGGAGAACTGCGTGCATCTCAGAGGGCGCAGAGACGTCTTCAGAAACAAGTGGATGAACTTCGAGCACAGCTGGGACAGCCTTCCATCTACAAGAAGAAGCGCCGTTCCTTCACCATGATTGACACCGCTCCATAGGTGTTAGGTGCCTTGATCTAGATTATCACGTTGTTAGTTCGTATCCTTATTTAGTCTTGTTGGTCTTGTGAACTTGGTTGATTAGATGTTTGATTTGTGAACTTGGTTGATTTGGTATTTTGCTTGGTTGCTGGAAGTTTGTGGGCATGTCCACAACTTCCTTAGATTGGAACTTTAAATTTAGAATGAAATCTTAATGTAGAAGTATCGTTTTATCTTATCTCTACTGTACTGATTTTTGGAGCAGCCTGTGTTCTTTATCTGGTAAATCTAAATCTGGGATGATAAAAATTCTGAAATTTTTGTGGAGATAACTAGACCTCTGTATCTTTTAAGTGTCTTTGGAATCACGTCAATAGCTATTCAGGTTTGGGAGATCTAATTGGCACAAGTTGATGTTCCTGCGCTGTCTGGAACTCAGAACAGTTTCGGTTTAGCTCTATTTTTGACTATGTGTGAGTTCGAATCTGTAAAAGTGGTCTAAATGAAAGTTGTAGCTGATGTCCTAAGCTTTCTAACGAATCTTGGTGCACCTCTATTGGATCTCTGAAACTCGAGTTATAACAGTTTTACTGAACTACTGAATTTGAGTCTTGCCCAGAAAATTTTCAGCATTGTTTCTTATCTCTTGTAAGCTCTCTATAATTGGAAAAATCTCTAAATTTTGCACATTTGTTGGAAAACAGATGGCCGCAAGAGGAGGAAGAGGCAGAGGCCGTGGTCGTGGGCGTGATGCTCTTATGAATCCACCACCGCCACCTGTGACCATGGAGCAGATTTTGGGAATGCAAGCGCAGCTGATGCAAGCTATGATGCAGCGCTTGGACAATGAACCTGCAAGAGGTCCACCGCCTGTCCAGGTTAGAGATAAGCGCAGAGAGTTTATGAAAGGTCATCCACCGGTGTTCGCACATGCCACAGACCCTATGGAGGCCGATGACTGGTTGCGTGCTGTGGAGAAACAACTGAACATAGCACAATGCAATGACCTGGAGAAAGTGTTGTATGCTTCCGGGCAACTCCAAGGAGCTGCTCAGGATTGGTGGGAATCATTCCAGTTTGGACGTCCCAACAATGCTCCTGATATCACTTGGCAGGAATTTAAGGACAGTTTCCGATCATACCATATTCCTGATGGACTAGTGGAACTGAAGCAGGAAGAATTCAGATCTCTCAAGCAAGGATCAATGACTGTGGCGGAATATCGGGACAAGTTCGCACAACTATCTCGCTACACTCCTAATGATGTGGCAGATGACAAGGATAAGCAACGTCATTTCCTCAAGGGACTCTATGATGGACTGCAGCTCCAGCTGATGTCTAATACTTATCCTAACTTCCAGTCTTTGGTGAATCGCGCAATCGTGATTGATGATAAGCGCAAGGAGATGGAAGCTAAGAAGAGAAGGCTCCAAGGGCAAGCTTTTGGAAGCAACACTCGCCCATGTGCTTATCCCCAGCAAGGTTTCCAGCAGAGGAATCAAGGACCAACTCATCAGGGAAACCGTGGTCAGTATCCTCAGTGGAACCAGTTCCAACAACGCCCTCAGTATCAGCAACAGTTTGGAAATCAGCATCCCCCACAACAGACTAGCAATCCTGCAACACGCCAGGGAGTGACTAACAATGCTCCTGTGAAGAGTGGCGCACCTAACAATCCCAATGCCTGTTACCGATGTGGAGAAGTAGGTCACTATGCTCATCAGTGTCCTAAGAAGCAGAACCAGCAAGCACCTCAGAACCAGGCCAACAATCAGAAGTTCAACGCCCGACCACCTCTCACAGCGAAGGTAAACTATGTGTCATCTGATGCAGCTCAGGAGACGCCTGAGGTCATGTTGGGTACGTTCAGTGTCAACTCTATTTCTGCTACCGTACTTTTTGATTCTGGTGCTTCGCATTCTTTCATCTCCCAAGCTTTTGTTAGAATGCATAGCATACCTTTGTGTGCCATGAAAAACCCAATACTAGTGAATTCCCCGGGAGGTAGTATGCCCACTTCTTATTGGAGCCCCTCAACTAGCATTTCCTTAAGGGGGGTAGACTTCAAGGTGAAGCCTATTGTGTTAAGAACAGCGGGAATTGACCTTATCCTGGGAATGGATTGGATGAAACAACACCGGGCAGTGATACAGTGTCAGGAGAAATCTGTGGTTGTGACATCACTCAATGGGGATAGAATCTATGTAGAAGTAGTAGTGCAAGCTTAGCCTTCAGCCACAGTGAATCAGCTAGATGGTGAAATCAATGAACAAGATCGTGTCGTGGAGGAATTTCCGGATGTCTTCCCCGATGACTTGCCAGGTATGCCACCTGACCGAGACATTGAATTCATTATTGAATTATTACCTGGAACTGCACCAATAGCTAAACGTCCATATAGAATGGGAGTTAATGAATTAGAAGAGCTTAAGAAACAACTAAAAGAGTTGCAAGAAAAAGGTTTCATACGCCCCAGTTCTTCCCCGTGGGGGGCACCTGTGATCTTTGTGGATAAGAAGGATGGTAGTCAACGGATGCGTGTGGATTACCGCTCACTTAATGAGGTTACCATCAAGAATAAATACCCTTTGCCTAGGATAGATGATTTGTTTGATCAGTTGAGAGGAGCTCATGTGTTCTCCAAGATTGATCTCCGATCTGGTTATCATCAGCTTAAGATTCGGAACTCGGATATACCCAAGACAACATTCACTACACGGTATGGATTATATGAGTACACCGTTATGTCTTTTGGATTGACCAATGCACCGGCATACTTCATGTATTTGATGAATAAGGTGTTCATGGAGTTTCTGGATAAATTTGTGGTAGTATTCATAGATGACATACTAATATTCTCCAAGACTGAAGAAGAACATGCGGAACACATAAGGATGGTCTTGCAAAAGCTTAGAGAACATAAGTTGTACGCTAAGCGGAGCAAGTGCGAGTTTTGGTTAAAGGAAGTCTCTTTTCTGGGTCATATTGTCTCCAATGGTGGAATAGCAGTGGATCCAGGCAAAGTGCAAGATGTACTGAATTGGAAACCACCAACTACTGTAAGTGAGATTCGTAGCTTTTTGGGACTGGCTGGTTATTACCGAAGGTTCATTGAAGGTTTTTCCAAGCTAGCCAAGCCTATGACAGCTTTGTTGGAAAAGAATGCTAAGTATGTATGGTCGGATAAATGCCAGGCAAACTTTGAAGAGCTAAAGAAGAGATTGACTACAGCTCCAGTATTAATTTTGCCCGATTTAAACAAGAACTTCTCTATATATTGTGATGCATCCCGTTTGGGTCTTGGATGTGTGCTTATGCAAGAAGGAAGAGTGGTTGCAAATGCATCCAGACAACTAAGGAAGCATGAGTTGAATTATCCTACTCATGACTTGGAATTGGCAGCTGTGGTTCATGCTTTGAAGATCTGGAGACATTATCTGATTGGACATAAGAGTGATATCTATACTGATCATAAGAGTTTGAAGTATATCTTCACCCAATCAGATCTGAATTTAAGACAACGTTGTTGGTTGGAATTGATCAAAGACTATGATTTGGAAGTGCATTATCACCCGGGAAAGGCAAACGTCGTAGCTGATGCACTTAGCAGAAAGAGCTATGCCAATGGAATTCAGACAACATCTATGTCAGCAGAGTTGTGTGCTGAAATGGAGTATCTCAACTTGAGCCTGGTCACTAATGCAATGGAATTGGTAATAGAGCCTACACTGGAGCAGGAGATACGCAAAGGTCAATTGGAGGATGAAAAACTTAAAGAGATAGCAGAGAATGTAGTGCTTGGAAAGGCACCCGGATTCAGAATGGATGAGAATGGAACTCTTTGGTTCAGGAAACGGATATGTGTACCGGAAGTGAAAGCTATCCGTGATGCAATTCTGCAAGAGGCCCATGAGTCTGCTTATTCTATACATCTCGGAAGTACCAAGATGTACTTGGATCTCAAAGAAAAGTATTGGTGGTATGGTTTGAAGAGAGATGTGGCAGAATATGTGGCTTTGTGTGACACTTGTCAAAGAGTGAAAGCTGAGCATCAAAGACCTGCAGGGTTACTACAACCAATAAAGATCCCTGAATGGAAATGGGAAGAAGTTGGCATGGATTTTATTGTAGGATTACCCCGCACTCAAAGAGGTTATGATTCAATATGGGTAATAGTGGATCGACTCACTAAGGTGGCTCACTTTTTACCAGTCAAGACTACATATAATGGTGCAAGATTAGTAGAGTTATACATGGAACGAATAGTGTGCTTACATGGTGTTCCCAAGAAAATTGTGTCGGATAGAGGCACCCAATTTACATCGCAATTTTGGCATAAAGTACATAGATCTTTGGGAACAAAGTTGAATTTCAGTTCTGCTTACCACCCACAAACTGATGGACAGACTGAAAGGATCAACCAGATTTTGGAAGATATGTTGAGAGCCTGTGCACTTCAGTATGGTGATAGTTGGGATAAGATCCTGCCTTACGCAGAGTTCTCATACAACAACAGTTATCAAAAGAGCCTCAAGATGGTACCTTTCGAGGCATTGTATGGACGTAAGTGTAGAACGCCTTTGTTCTGGAATCAGACTGGAGAAACCCAAGTGTTTGGTCCCGATGTCCTTAGAGACGCGGAAGAACAAGTAAGAATGATTAGAGACAATTTGAGAGTAGCTCAGTCTCGACAGAAGAGTTACGCTGATACTCGCAGAAGAGAGCTGACTTTCGAGATTGATGATTATGTGTACCTGAAAGTGTCACCAATGAGAAGTGTGAGAAGATTTAATATGAAGGGAAAGTTAGCACCAAGGTATATAGGACCTTTTAAGATCCTAGAGAGACGTGGAGAAGTAGCCTATCAGTTGGAACTGCCTGAGAGCTTGTCCGGTGTGCATGATGTGTTCCATGTTTCCCAGTTGAAAAAGTGTCTAAGGGTACTAGAAGAACAAATTCCTTTGGAAGAACTTGTTGTTAAGGAAGATCTTACTTATGAGGAGTATCCGATAAAGATCTTGGAAACTGCCGAAAGAGTTACGAGAAGCTGAACAGTAAAGATGTGCAAGGTGCAGTGGAATCGTTATACAGAGGATGAGGCTACTTGGGAAAGAGAAGAGGATCTGAGAAAGACTTATCCCCAACTGTTTGAGTAAGCAATCACCCGAATCTCGAGGACGAGATTCATCTTAAGGGGGGTAGAATTGTAACACCCTAAAATTGGAATTCTTTTTAAATAGTAAATTTGATTTAAATATGCAGTTATATGTGCATTCCAAATTTAGGAAATAATATTTCTTTTATAAAATTAAAAGAAAATGCAAGAATAGAAACATGTTGATGCATTCATGCTATTGCATATTTATTTCTGTGATGGGTGTTTTGTTCAAATGCTAAAAGATTCTAAAAACCTTTTGAAAATGAGTTTGAAAATTTTATTTATAAAAAGAAAAAGGAAATTTCCTTCCATTCCCTCCCTTCCTCACATTCGGCCCGCTAGCCCCTCTCCTTTTTCTTCCCGCGGCCCAGCACCAGCCCCAGCCCAGCTCGCCTCCCCCTTTTTCCTGCTCGGCCCAGCTACGCGCCAGCCCAGCCGCGCGCTCCGCGCCGGCCCAGCAACTGCCGCGCCCAGCCCAGCAGCCGCGCGCCTCGGCGTCGCTCGCACCAGGCAACTGCCGTGCCCAGCCGCTGACGCCCGGGCCCCACCTGTCGGAGCCGCCCCCTTCCTCCCACGCGTCCCGCAACCGTAGCGGCGGTCATGCAGCAACCGCCCGCGCTGCACTCGCGCATCGTGGGCGCGCCCCCCCGCTCCCCGGCCGCTACAAAAAGGCAGCCGAGCCCCCCCTCGCGCGCTCCCTGCTGCCCTCGCTCCATTTTCGCCTCATTCCCGGCCGCAACTGCCGCACGGAGGAGCTCCGAGGGTTGCCGTTCGCCGTCCGCGTCGCCGATGTCCCCGAGCCGTCCCCGCCTCCATCCTTCCCCGCTGTGAGCTTCACCGTGGTCCCCTCTCTCTCCCCATGCATTTCATTTTGCGTTTCGTGGTTTGTAGCGCCCAATCCGCGAGCGCCGTGAGCTCCATGCTGCCGGCCATGGCGCCCGTGCCCCGGCTTTCCCCTCCGGCCGTCTTCTCGGCATGGCCGCGAACCCCCTTACCCCCCCGATCTCATGGGTGTCCTCGGTGGTCATTTTGGTGGACCGTAGGCCCCTTACCGCGTGTTCCAGCGAGGCCACTGCCGCCGGCCATGGCGCCTGGCCGCCGGCAACCCTGTTCCGGCCGGCCAACCCCCCCCCCCCCCACGTCTAATCCTAGCCGCCCATCGCGCGATCAACGGCCTGAAAAAGAAGATACCCCTTCGGGGGTAAATTTGCTAAAGAGCCCCTGGACTTTTCTAAGTCCTAACCCGCCGCCCTTAGCGTATTTCCCCGAATACGCAATCCCGTTTGGAAAGCGTAAACTTCACTGTTTAAATCAAAAGTACGCTTTCAGTATTTACAGAAATGCCATTCGAACTGTTTCGCTTATAAAATTGTCGTTTTAACTCCGAATTGATCCATTCAAATCGTGTTAGCTTCGTAATTTCATAAGCTACATGTTGGAGCTACTGTTAGTCAAGTTTGGAACTTTTTAATTTCATGATTAGAATTAATTAAATATAGGGCTATAGGAAAACCCGTTTTAATCATAACTTTCGCATTTTAGCTCCGTTTTTCGTGAACTTCGCGTTGACGTGATCGTAGCGAAACGTAGATAAGTTTTACAAACATTTTATCTTGATTTCAATACTGTTGGTGTACTGTTCTAATGATAGGAATGTTTGCTTTACATGAATGCTTTTGGAATGTTGTATGTTGCCGTGTTGGTCGCGTTCAGACGGTGAGGAAAACGTTGGAGACCGAGAACTCTTCGACGACCAGCAGGACCAGCACGAGTTTGTGAACCAAGGCAAGTATAACATGGGCCTTCCTTGATGTCCTATTTCACTTTAATCAATTACTCATTTGCATGTGTCTAATTTTGATACCCGTAAGGACATCCTAGTGATTGTTATCCTGTTCCTTGTCTCCTATGGGTTAAATGCATATGGGTAGATGGCTAGTGCTCTAACTGAACATGATATACATGTTGATGAATGATACTATGGAACAAAGTGAGTAACATGAATTATAACAACTGTTCCATAGGGCGAAAGAGCAAATGACCTTTGTTCATGTTGCTCCCGGCCCTCCATAAGGACTTATCTGTCGGCAAAAGCTGGGACTGACAGTGCAACCGGGAGAGTCATATGGCTCTGACTTTAGCTCAGTAATAGGATCTTTCCTAACTAGTTAGAGGTTACCTTTTTGGCGCAAATGGGGCTTGCCACTTTGGGTATAGGGCTGCCTCTGTTCCTATGAGTATAGCCGCGATGGATGTGTGCCATAGGAAAGGGGGGTCCCTACATCTGCCTGCCAAGGAAACCTAGCGGCCCTAACTTGTTAGGGAAACCTATGAAATGGCTTCATAGTGTACCCTGCCCGCTCACCTTGGTAGTGACATGGGAGTAATTAACCCGGGCACATGGGGATCACGACTCGCGGTGAATGTGCACCACCTCTGCAGAGGGTAACAAACTGTTATAACAGCCGTGCTCACGGTTACGAGCGGCCCAGAAAACTCACAGAATAACTGGTTAATTGTTGATGAACATTTAAAGTTGTTCAATGATGATATATGGTACACTTGACCCCGATATTGGTTCTTATGGGTTTAAATGGGAGCTTAAGCATAACTTGATAATACTTGAGAATAAAAGTTTGACCTATTAAAAATGCTAACTGCAGTAAACCAGAGTCTATCCTTTTTGAGCTTCATAACCCCATGTTAGCTTGCTAAGTACGGAATGTACTTACACTTGTTTATTTTCTTTACATGGATAAAAATCCCGGATGGGTAACAGATGACAACGGGTTTGAGGATTTCCCGGAGGATTATTAGGCTTGTGGTCAACCAGTTGACCTTCCCTGTGATGACGGCCACGAGAGTTCATTCTATTTTTATTATTCCGCTGTGATGTATGAGACTAAGTTCTATTATAACTCTGATGTATGAGACACTATGATGATACTATTGTAATTTGTCAGCTTGTGTATGTGATTGATTCCTGGGCACACACGAGTTTAGTGCATTCAATTTTATCCTTAAAATTGGGTGTGACATGCTTGGACATTGCCAGCTATGCCAGGGACTCCTCGGTGCTCGGACATTGCCAGCTATGCCTAGGACTCCTCGATGCTCAGACATCGCTAGCTACGCTGGGGACACCTCAGTGCTCGGACATCACTAGCTACGCTGGGGACTCCTCGATGCTCAGATATCGCCAGCTACGCCGGGGACACCTCGGTGCTCGGACGTCGCCAGCTACGCCGGGGACTCATCGGTGCTCGGACACCGCCAGCTATGCCGGGGACCCCTTGGTGCTCGGACATTACCAGCGACACTGGGGACTCCTCACTCCTCAGTGCTCGGACATCACCAGCGATGTTGAGGACTCCTTGCTCCTCGGTGCTCGGACATTACCAGCGACGTCGGGGACTCCTCGGTACTCGGACATCGCTAGTGACGCTGGGGACTCCTCGCTCCTCGGTGCTCGGACATTGCTAGCGATGCCGGGGACTCCTCGCTCCTCGGTGCTCGAACATCGCTAACGACGCCGGAGACTCCTCGCTCTTCGGTGCTCGAACATCGTCAGCGACGCCGGGGACTCCTCGCCCTTCGGTGCTCGGACATCGCTAGCTACGTCGGGGACTCCGTTGCTACTCGGATCTTGCTATGTCTTGTCGGTGTGCTATCAAGCTGCTCCATGCTATTCGGATCAGGGTGCTGATCTTGGGCAGCACGTCTGGGGTCTTGATACACGCATGTCAGACGGTGTCGGCAAGCTTTCAGACTTCTTTTTCTTTGACCCTGCAAGATTCATTCTGCATCTTCCAGCAGGCTCGGGGACCAAGTGTGCACACTTCACCTTGCGGTGAATGTGCGCTTTTCATCTCGAGGCTATGCCCAGGGACTAACTGCCTACTTGGCTGGTCTTTTACTTTCTAACCCTGGCATCACGTGACTACGTCACCTACTATTAGGCTCGGGGACTAACTGTGGGGGTATGGCCCCCGGTATCCACAAGACAAGACATGGGCCGCACCATCAGAGGTGGCCTAGCCCGTAAGATCAAGGCGTGCATGACACTACTCCACATGCACCGCAAGCTATTGTATAGTACTAAATAGGATACTTTCCTTGTAACCCTACCCCTCCAGAGTATATAAGGAGTGGCAGGGGTCCCCTACTCGACATCTCAATGCAATACATTAGAACACATGATGTAGGTATTATGTCATACTAACGGTCAAACCTGTCTAAATCTTGTGTCTTGATGCTTGTATTACCATCTCGCTCCTGATCTCGCTCACCTCTATGACAAATCTACCATCATGGGATACTCCTCGGTGGACTGCTGAGCATCTTTTATCGACAATAACTCTATTCTTCTGGCGAAGCCTCCAACACCATAGGAATCATCAACTGGTTGATCACAAGCCTATCACCTCTTAGAAAACTCTGTTGAAGAACCTCCATCTGGTACCTATCTGGGATTTTGCCAAAGTATTGAAATAAAACAAGCATAAGCTACTACCACTTAGCAAGCATAACATGAGGGGATGCAGGCTCAAAAGGCTTGACACGGCTGAACTACGGTAAGCACTTTTAGTTGGTCATATTTTATTATTAACCTTAAGTTGCTAAGTTATGCTTAGGCTCCCGAATATGAATAATTAGAAATATTGTCAATTTTAATCATAACCCAAACCATCCGAGTAACCAACTATTCAGTAAGGATCTAGGCCACTCATGTCCGTGAGCATGGCTAATATACCAGTTTTACACTCTGCAGAGGTTGTACACTTTCACCATGAGTCGTGTTGCCCATTTCCCCGGGTTAATTACCCCCAAAACACTTCTAAGGTGAGCAGGCAGGGTACACTATGAAGCTTTTCCTCAGTTGTTCTAATAAGGAGCAGCCGCTAAGGATTCCATCTCCCAAGTGTTATGGAGTCATATCCAAGAATGGCACTAATACTCGTAGCATAGTACACACCCTGGGGATGAGGCCCATACCTAGCCTGGTATGCCCCTCTTGCCCTTTCGGTAAACTGCTACAAACTAGAAAGAGCAAGGTACTAGACTAAGACCAGAGCCATGTGGTCCTCATGGTTGTACTATAAGTCCTGGGTTGTCACTTAAAGATGAGTCCTTATGGAGAGAAACTAGAGCACCATAAGAAAAGGCCCAATACTCTAGCCCCCTTGGTTCCATGTTGCATATATCTTTAATTGTATTCTTTAATCACTATTAGTTGGAGCAAACTGAGCATACTACCCACATGCAAAACCCATAGGTAAATCAAGGACACGATAATCAATATCAAGGTAAATAGACTCCAAGCGGTTCATTAACATATGCATATGAATTGAGATTTGCATTAAAGTGAATAGGTAACAAGGAGCCTCATATTATACTTGCCTTAAACAAAGTATCGCTGCTGGTCTTGATCTTCAAAGAGTTGCTCCATATCACCAACACAAAACTCACTGTCTACCCGAGATCAAACAGCACCACACAGGCATCCATACAAACATGCATAGCAAACAATTATAAGCTAATTAGAACAATACACCAAATAGTAGAAATAGAAGTTAAAAAGGTTTTAAAACTGTTCTACGCGACGCTACGAGCACGCAAACGCGAGAATCACTCAAATCGGAGCTAAAACGAAGAAGTTATGAATTAAACAAGATTTTCCTTAGTAAAATAATAAATTAAATATAACCTTGAATTTTAAAAGTTGAAAACATACTTAACAATAGTATAAACACGTAGATTATGGAATTACGAACCTAACGCAAGTTGAACAAATCAAATCGGAGCTAAAACGTGAAAGTTATGGCCTATAGAAACCAGTGGCAAAACTATAAATAGATGAAAACGTATTCTAGATCTAACTGAAGGAAACTACGTTTTCAAAATAAGTAAACATATTCTGAAAATACGCTATGGACTGTAGGTTCTATTTAGCTGAAGCTCAGGGACTCTTTAGCAAAAATACAGGGACAGCGGGTTTGAAAATAGGAAAGCATAGGGGCTCTTTAGCAAAATATCAGACGAAGGGGCATCTTCTATTTTCAACCGTTGATCCGGAATTGAACGGTCGCGGTGGCTCTGGGACTCAGGCTGGCCGGAACAGAGGGTCGCGCGGCGGTCGGCCATTGCCGGCGACGAAGCTTGGCGGTGAAGCTCGGAAAACGGGATATGGTCCACGGTTCTCAACGGGGAAAATACGGGGAGAACGAGGGGAGCGAGGCAAACTCGATCTAGGGCTTTGGGGAGTTGAGATGGCACAAGGGCGGCGCGGGGCTTGCTCAAGCAGCTCAGAAAGTCCGATGTAGCATTGGTGAGCGTGAATAAAGGGATAGGGAGCGTGAAGGAGAGCAAAGCCGGTACCTACGGCTTCCTTACCACAACGCGAAGCTTGGTAGATGCTCAGAGACGACAGAGAAGCAATAGGCAACCGCGGTGGCTTCGGCGACGAGCTCGGCACCTCGGCAAGATCCAAGTCGGGCGGCGGTGTGAAGCTAGGGCTATGGCGGCTGCGCTCGGGTTGGCAGAGGGGAGCGGCGCACCCAGGGCTCAATTATATAGGGCCTTGGCATGGCGCACATGCCAAGACCAAGGCGCAGCGGCGGGGCGGATGTGGACTTCTGCGTGGGTCAGTCCGGCCCGGTGATGAGAGGGAGGGGAAAGCCCTGACGTGTGGCCCCAGGGTGGTAGTGACTGAGGGCGCGGGGCCTACCTGGCAGAGAGAGCGAATGGAGTGAGGGCGCGGCTGGCTACTAGGCCGTCTGCTAAGCGGGCCACGCGGGCGAAGGAAAGAGGCGGGCCGTAGGGAAAAAATGAAAGGGAAGGAAACAGGCCAGCGGCTTGCTGGGCCAACAAGCCGAAAAGAGGAGAGGGAGAGAGTTTTCCCTTTTCATTTACTCTTTCTTTTGTTTCAAAGCCATTTTCAATTTCAAATTTGAATCAGTTTTTTTTTTTAATTTTGGCAAACACCACTCATCACAAAAATATAAATGTAGCAGCATGAATGCAAAAACATGTTGCTAGACTTATGATGAATTTTAATTCCGATAAAAATTATTATTTTCCCTAGGTTTAAATGTAGACAAAAATTCAAAATTACCTCAATTTACATCTATTTCAAAAGGAGCAAATTTTAGGGTGTTACATATTATTCTGCTGCAACTCTGTGTATGTGATGTGTATTTGCTTAATCGTGCAATCTTGGTTGTGATGTTGATTTACCGAGGTCCTTCGTGACATTTGGTGGACTACCGGGTTTATATAAGTGCAAGTGTGTGCGTGCCACGTGTTAAGCGGGGGTAGCCGTGCTTGAGCTTGTATAAATTGGGCAGTTCTATCACACCGGCAGGGTATCCATATGATGCCATGGCCAGGGCCTTCCGAATTGGAGTCGTTGTGCGCCCTTCCCCTCTTATCGCTCAGGCAGCACGGGCCCTGCGTGGAGAGCAAAAAGGAGTGTAGCGCGTGGGCAAAAAAATCTAACGCTCCAGAGCCAGTCCAAAACAAATGTGAAGTAATGAAAGAACATTGACAATTGCATCATTGGGTACAACATAGGCTACAAATTCATCACCTCTAATCCTTGATTAATCACATTGGATGACTGGTTTCCTTTCCACGACCATCGACGATGAGATCGATGATCCAGAAGTATTGTCCTTGTGGGGAGTGCAATCACCCATCACCTTACAGATAAATGACCATAAATTAGCCTCCTATCAATGAAATCAACGTATGCAACGGTGATGTTATCATTTGGGACCTTACTTGTGGACCAAGAAAGGCCTTAGTCAAGGTGACCCTTTATCTCAATTTTGTTCAACATTGTGGCAGATATGTTGGCAATTATTTTAAATAGGGCCAAATAGGAGGGTCTTATTAGGGGAATAATCCCACATTAGTAGATGATGGACTATCAATGTTGCAGTATACTGATGATACAATTATTTTTTTAGACCATGACATTGACTTAGCAAACAATATGAAATTGTTACTTTGTATCTTTTAACAATTGTCTGGTCCAAAAATTAACCATCACAAAAGTGACATCTTTGGGCAGGCCAGAGTGTGAGGAACACTACTGACACCTCTTTGGCTGCAAAGTAGGACAACTCCCCCATTAAGTACATAGGCATCCCATGCATGTTAGAAGACTATCAAATAAAGACCGGAAAGTGATAGAAGATGGAATTGAGAAAAAAATAAGTAATTGGAAGGGTAAATTGTTGTCAGCTAGTGGTCGTTTAGTCCTAATAAATTTTGTTTTATCTAGTCTCCTGATGTTTATAATGTCTCTACTTGAGATCCCTAGCGGAGTTGAAAAAAAAAAGCATAGGTTAGTCAAATGGCCTATTCTCTGCTAGGTAAAAGACCAAGGTGGAACATGAATTATGAATTTAGGGCTACAAAATGAATGTCTACCGAGTAAATGGTTGTTTAAGTTATGTAACGAAGAAGGCACGTGGCAAGATCTGATTAAAAACAAATACCTAAAACATAAAACGTTGAGCCAAGTTGAAAAGAAAGCAAGGGATTCCCATTTTTGGGCAAGCCTTATGGTTGTCAAAGATAAGGTCATAGACCCAGTTTGGTTTAGATTAAAAAACGGAACTCAAGTCAGGTTGTGGGGAAACAAATGGTTGGGAAATCAGGGTTTGAAAACCCGTTATCCAAACCTATACAATGTGGTGCACAAAAAGCAAGCAATGGTAGCGGAGGTTCTGCAATCTACTCCTCTAAATGTGTCCTTCTAAAGGGCTTTGTTGGGGACAAAACTAATAGAATGGCATAGCCTAGTTGCTCGTATGATGCATGTCACGTTGAACAATATGCCGGATAGGTTTGTTTAGGGTTTACATAAAAATGGGTATTTTCTGTGAATTTTATGTATAAGTTCCTTGTCAACGTCGGTATGAAGGTGACTCAGGAGATATGGCAAATGAAAATACCCTTAAAAACAAAATATTCATGTGGTACATGAAATATGGGTCATTTTAACAAAAGATAATCTAGCAAGAAGGAATTGGAATGGTAGTAAAGTTTGTTATTTTTGTAATAAGCTTGAAGCCATCCGTAACATCTTTTCTTTGATTGTTATTATGCTCGTTTTCTCTGGCGTGTGGTTCATTGGGTGTTTGGTATTGCCCCTCCAACAAGTGTGTCTCACTTGTTTGGGGATGGTCAAAATTGGGACACCGCAAACATAATTTGCTTGTTTTGACAGGAGCATCACCCTACAATCTGGCTCACAAGAAATGATTTCATTTTTAACAAAAAGCCAAAAACAAACTTTTTTGCAGGTACTTTTCTGGGGACATATTGGCTCGGACTCAATTACAACGCTTGGATGAGTATAAGACTTCCATTGTGGAGGCATGCAAGCTTTTAGAGTCTAGTGCCATGTTTCTGTTTGCGTAGGTGGAGTTTCATTTATCGTCTTGGACATTAGGAGTGTTTCTCTGGTTTTTATTTTTGGTGTGAGTTTGTAATATTTGGTTTGATTTTTCCTCCTAAAGGAACGATGAAGCCGAGACTTTTGTTTACATTTTAAAAATAGTAATCACTGAAGTTATCGCGGGTAACAAGATCCCAACTAAAAATTTTCTGATTATTTGGATTAAACTCAAGCAAACTAGATCTAAAGAACTACGATGAACAAGAGATGAGTCCCTCTCCTTCTTGTCGTTGGTGGACTCACCCGAGAGGAAGGAGAGGGCCCTAAACGGTGGCAGCATTAGTCCCTCTCCTTCTTGTCGTTGGTGGACTCACCCGAGAGGAAGGCGGCGCCGGCTCCAAATTACAGACACACATCCTACTTGTCATTGGTTCTTTAGCATTACAATGGTTTTATCGTCATTGATCCCAACTCCCAAGTGCAACCTCCAAAAGTAATTTTGTGGATTCCCACGGGTGTTATGTCGTCTGTGGCTAACTGCTCGGCTGTAGAAAATGTCGTTTAGG
This sequence comes from Miscanthus floridulus, assembly GCF_019320115.1. Lineage (NCBI taxonomy): Eukaryota > Viridiplantae > Streptophyta > Magnoliopsida > Poales > Poaceae > Miscanthus > Miscanthus floridulus. The sequence continues at coordinate 46,423,980 of NC_089588.1, forward strand.
GGGTATACTATAGCAAAAATTAAGAATCTTTGTGAGGGCGCATAAAAAAGACCGAAGACGTGACCCAGAAAAATTAAACAGGAGCAGGTCGCTATCAGCTTTGGCCCGATCTCCCTGCTCTAGCTAGCGATGTATTGATCCCCTCAGTCTCTTCACAACAGAAGTCTTCGGCCCCCTCGCCGTTGAGAAGGTGTGAGATCTAGTCTTGCCTGCATCTGCTTTCCAAAGGATAGGTAACATGATGGGAATGGACTTAGATCACTTCTACTCATGGGACTCTGTTTTGCTTTTCTTTTTTAAAACTATATATATAGCCGACTCTGTTTTGTTTTCGGAGTAGTATATGCCTTGAGTCGTACTCTCTTCTGAATTCATGTGCCTTTGTATGTGAATCGAGGTCTCCAGGCTGCTCTATTTGCAAGGCAATTGACAGTTATTGACTTATTGTTTGCTGTAAGTCTAAGGCATACAGCTCGAAGGAATCCGATCCATCAATCATTATGATCTCGTAGAAGGAAAAGAAAGAGGTGATGGATTACTAAGCTTGAGTTTTTTTTTCTTTTATAAATAAAACCTGTGAAAGCTGCCGTCTAACTAACTGCTACCAATTTTAACTTCTCCATAGTTGATTTTAGATCCAAATGTTTCTAGTAGTTCTACAATATAATAATGAGTTTACAATGCAAAAGTTTCAGATCTCAACTCGATTATTCCGCCACCAAGGACCAAGGTTCTCAGCCCTTTATATATATATATATATATATATATATATATATATATATATATATATATATATATATATATATATGATGAAGGCCTTTATTTCACCTGGTATGATGATATTCAACAACTGCTTTTATCTTAATGGCGTGTGGCCGCCCTGCGTTGCTCTCAGATGGCTTTGCTATTTCCAATTGCAGATCTGTGTTTAGTACCATAACTTCGGTTGCAGTCCTTACAAGCCATCCATGTCCGATTACCACCGTACCTTCCACCAATCAATGCGCTCAGGTTTCATCGCACGCGTGGTCGCTGGCAAGCCAATTAGCCAGGGCCAGGTAGGTGCTTGGCGCAGATGTGCCTGTGCCCAGTCGGAGAAGCGTCGTTCATAAATGTCGACGCAAAGTCATTTCATTAGTAGTAATCATCATTAGTAGTAATCAAGTCTAGCGATTTGTTGCAAAACCAGAAGCAGTACGTAGAAGAAAACAAAAGAGCGGGGTGCTGCTTACAACTTGTTCTGGCTGCTACTAATTCCTATATATCTACACTCTATGCAGGATATATAACATGGAGAGCAAGCCCGGTCGATTAAGCGACGAACCAAGGAAGGTAACATATATACGAATGGATAGAACATATCACAAATAATTTCTCTGAGGAGCTTCGCCGGGTGCGTTTGGACAAGTTTTCAAGGTACCGTAAATCCGTTTCATGTGTTAGAAATTTAAGCATTTCATGTTTAATTTAACCCAGAAAAACTATAACAAATTTGTGACAACAAATATGTGCACGTCTGAACTATTACTACTCACAACAGTAGCAACAGCAACCAAGACGAACATACTAATCACATTACTGACTTTAATGAATCTAGTAAGAACAAAGTTCTAGCTCGTGGAGGGACCAATACCGAAGGCACCGACGACTCCATTCGCACTAGTTGACATAGTGCATTGCACGAAGTTGCGAACCACAATCGATGCAAGAAGGTATACGCAAGTACAATCCCACAAACATCCGTGCATCTTGTAGACGAAGAAAATGAACATCGCAACGATGCAAGAAGGTGTTTGTAGTACAATGTCGCGAATGTCCACTATGAAGTAGACGAAGAAGATGTGCATCGCAGGTACAAGTCACCGAGAGGATGATCAACAACGAGTTGTCGCATGTTGACGCTCCCCAAAAACCTGATTGTCTGGCAACCCTGAGCGGGTGTCACAAATGCGGGCACGGTTTTGGAGGCCTGCTCTTCCAATCCTCCGTGCGTACAAGACTGGAACAGGGAAACTCGGGTGCAACTAAAAGGAGAGAAGAGGGTGCGATGTTCTGTGTCTCATACGAGCATGACCGATGAAGATGGAGTCCTTATGTGAATGGGCAGAAGATGGAGGATTGGGGAATGAATCTCGTATGGGAGTAATCATTGGAAGACTACATGAGTTATGGAGTCCTTATGCAAACGGGTAGACAACGGAGGATTGGGGAATGAATCTCGTACGGGAGTATTCATCGTAACACTATGGGACTTATGGAGTCCTTATGCGAAGGGGCAGAAGATAGAGCATTGGGGAATGAATCTTGTACGGGAGTAATCATCGGAGCACTATGGGAGTTATGGAGTCCTTTTGTGAATGGCAGAAGATGGAGCATTGGGGAATGAATTTCGTACGGGAGTAATCACCGTAATGTTAGGGGGAGCTATGAACGCTGAGAGTTATGAGACAGAAACAGAAACTCCCGAACTCTAGTGATTACTCCTCTGTTACTCTGTTAAATCAACACTGGTGTGATCCTCCATCAACCATACCAGTGGCAAAACCAAGCACAGCCCGCACCACACATGTCATGGAGTGGAGCAGCCCGGCCAGTGCATGTTACGCTCACAACATGCCTTGCCTTGCCTCAGTGGCGGTGGTAGCGCGCGCGCATGTGGCATGCTCTTTGCCTCTCTGAACTTCTCAATAGGAGCATACGTAGTACACCTACTTAAGTTGCAACATATAATATAAATCCCATATAGGACTAAAACTACATTGCACTATAGCATCAAATATTTGCCTAGGATTTATTTGATTCAATTAAATAAAATATGGGCCAAGCCCACATTATATCTAACAATCCCTATAAAAATCTATGATAGATATGAAATGCTCTCAATTCTCTGTTGTTTGTCTCGATGGGGACTATTAAGTTGAACATCAAACAAAGGTTGCACTTCTTCACAACTAAACAATGGACTATATCTTGAATTGGCAGTTTTGTGTGAAATATGTTTCACCTAAATCCTTCACTGATACTAGGTTGCCTGAAGCATCGCCTTTGGTTGGAGCATATAAGTTAAACTCCTGGGCCTTTCATTAGTATCTAAAGACCACCATAATCTCATAGACTATGACTAGTAGTCGAATCGTATAGGTGTGTTCCTACAAAAATGTTATGTAGGACAACATCTTTGCTTCAACAAGCCACTTGGAACACATGAAGGTGTAAACCAACCTTCTTTTATAGAAAAGAAGAGAAGTGCATCTCAGATGACATGGACCTTATTAAGGGTCTCTCCTCATAGTCTACCACTAGCTTGTTTCCAATGCTACTTCACGAGATCTCTAATCACAAAGGAAAGGTTACCACTATGATAGACTTCGCATGGGTATCAAGCCCATCTCACTCAGTGCACTGTCTATCACCTTACATGATAGTCCCATAGTGAATTGATCTGCCAGATTCTTAGACATATGCACATAATCCAACGCTATTAGTCCAGAGTTTCTCAAATTTTTGATAGGCTTCAACTGCCTCTTTATATGCCTTGTTGACAATCATGTTATCCTTTTAGGTAGCGCATTACTCTGTCAAGAGCACACTAGTGATCATCTCCTAGATTTGACACAAACCGGCTAAGTTTGGTCATAGCAAATGAGATATCAGGCCTTGTTACGCTAGCTATATACATAAGCTAATCAATGATTTTGGGAGTATCACAACTGATCCCTTGCTATTCCTCGGTTTTTCCTTAATAGCAAACTTGGATCATAAGGCGCTAGAGCAGGTTGCAGTCACTATACCCAAAGCGACTCAAAACCTTTTCCACATAGTAGGAATGCATAAGTGTAACCCCACCATTGCCTTCTCTCTATAGCTTGATATTAAGAACCACATTAGCCACTCCCAAATCTTTCATCTCAAAATTATTGAACAAAAGTTCTTAACCTCCTTAATTAATCACATTAAGGCTGCTTCCAAAGTACAATAATTCATCAACAAACAAACACATGATCACACTTTCACCCCTGCCAAAACGATACTACACACATTTGTTAGCTTCATTCACAACAAAGCCGACATATGTTAAAGTTATGTTGAACCTCTCATACCATTGCATAGGTGTTGCTTGTTTAAGGCCACACAAAGACTTCAACAATTTACACACCATACCTTCTTGACCATTTGCTACAAACCCATCTGACTGATCCATATAGATCTCCTCCTCTAACTCTCCATTTAGTAAAGTTGTCTTAATGTTCATCTAATGAATAAGAAGACCATGTGAGGCTTCTAGGACAAGTAACACTCGAATTGTGTTCAATCGAGCAACAAGCGAATACGAGCCTTTTTTTCTCTGCATAACCCTTGGCCACAAGCCTTTCCTTGTACTTCACAATAGTACCACCAAGCCTAAGCTTTTTCTAGAATACCCATTTGCATCTTACAGGTTTGCACCCATATGGGCATTCAATGGCTTCCCAAGTTTTATTAGACATAATAGAATCCATCTCACTCCATATTGCTTCCTTCAAAAAGTCTCAATTAGGAAAAGAATATGCCTCTTCAAAGGTTCTTCAATGGTTCTTCAAGTGTTCAATGGTTTGAAGTCATGTTGGAATGATGTATTTTGTGCTTCCTAGAGTTAGGAGTTTGTGTGAGGCAGGATCCTCAAGATTGTTCTTGAAGAGACAAAGGTTCTATTTTGGGAGATGCTTGGGGATGAGGTGAAGGCGGTTAGGGCAAAGCTTCCTGATCGTCGTCGTCTTAGATGATTATTTGACTTTCTCAGTGTAGAGTATCCTAAATGTATAGAGGTTGTGGTGCCTATGTCAGCAATCACACCATCTGTAGTTGGAACTAGAATGTGATGTCTATTTTTTGTTACTTTGGATTTAGTTTTTAGTGCTACATATGGACATGTATCTCAACCATCCGACTTACTATTTTGTTTGGGCCTTAATGTGTCAAATCCAAATGGATTATGCCTTCTCTATTGATAATATTTCTTCTATATAGACTTTAATAAGGTAATATTAGTATTTAGGCTAGCTTGCAAATAAATTATATGAGCCGGATTGGTCAATGTTATATGGGCTATTAAAATGGGCTTTGGATAATTAAAATCTATAACAAAATGTGAATAGATAAAATATAATTGGCTAGAAAAGGCCTTACAATTTGGAGAAGCCCATGAACTGATTGTGTGTTTCATGGGCATTAATAGGACATATTTCAGTTTTGTGATATTTTTCTAATCTCCCAAGTCAGCGCCATGTCAACACTTACATTTCTAATCCTACGTAGCATCTGCCTACGTGGCATGATGCAGGAGCATGTGAGGAAAAGCGAATGTCATAAACCTTTGTGATGTTAAAAACCAATGTCATAGAAATGTGGCAGAGAATAAACAGATGCGACAAAATTATTTGTGACATGTGTTTTTGACATAAGGATTTTCGTCAATTGAATGTCATAAATCTTAAATTGTGAAAAAAATTCTACATATTATTATACAAATGAAATGGCAATAAATGCCATATTTCTTCTAGTGAGAAAAGGAAAGGTGAAAGTCATGGTGCCCCATATGTGGTGGTAAGAGTGAAGGTAATGACTACTAGGCCGATGTGTTTGGCACAAGGAAGTGGCCAGTGACAATGGTTGCTAGGACTTTCACGTCCAAGGTGGCTCGTGCCTCGGCTAGAGTGTACATATGTATAAGGTTGCACAAATTTTTGAATGTTTTTTTTTATTTTTGTTGACTGTTAGGTTGTTAACGAAGGAAAAATACAAGTGGTTGTGGCATAGAAGCTGCAAAAGCTCATCAGACATTGATGGTTGTCGTGCTAGGGCTGACACCATTGGTGGTGCTATGGCAAAGGAGAATAGCACTACAGTTATTCTTGACGAAGAGTGACAAGTGTGATTCCAAATCAAGTGAGTAAAACTGCTAGGATGCATAGATACCTTGAGAACTTCGATGGGAGACTAAAGGTACCTCAGTCACCTGCCCCAAGGAAGTAAAACTCAATCAAGTGAGGATGAGAACTGGAACCAATTAACATAGGAACAATGCTCTTGTACTTTGTTCTATCAACTCTTAGAAGTTCTGTATTTATAGGGATGGCGAACGAATGTTGCCATATCACACAAAGCCCACAACATTTGCGACACATTCAATGTGTCCTCTTGTGTTCACCAACTCCAAGCGACGTCAGCCTTATTCTAGGCTGGCCCTTACATACATGTGACCGCATTCAGATGATCCATGAAGGTCCCCCACTCAGTGCCCCAAGGCTTCTGGCTAGCTCCATGCATGCATCCAATGGAGCACCTTTGGGCATCTAACATCATTGGCCTCCTTCACTTTGTGTTGACCTTATCTTTAGAGATCTCCACCTTCTTCAAGCTGTCTAGGGAATGTAGAGAAAGAGTTGTACTTCTACTGTTCAACTCTAGTAACACGGAGGTTTAGGAATAGGGAATGGCTTCCTGAAGGTATGAACCCTAACACATGTGTTGTACTTGGATATAACATTATTCATGAGGTCAATATAAACCATGCTCAAGTCATTCTCTACACCGCGTGTGCTTGTTAAGTTGTTATATGGTTTGCTCAATCTTTTCAATTAGTTGCCCCATAATGAAAAATCTAATTAGTTGCCTGCAAGGATCAAGATGCCCCGAGGGTGGTGAATTTGGCCAATGTAAAATTCTCATGGAATTTAAACCTATCACTTACCCACTTCACCCTTGAGCCTAAACATGTGTTCTATGCCCACCGTACAAAAGTTTTTCACCTTTGTTCCAACCATACTCTAGGATTGCAATTCTACATATCTAAATTGCACGAAAGCAAATGCGTAAAGTAAAGAGGGTAAAGAACACGTTTATGTTTTCTTGATGTATCAAAGAGTGGGCACAACCAACTAATTGTCATTGGAGGACCTCACAAGGTATTGCCCCCTTGATCCATACAAGTACAAAGTGCTCTCCAGGGGTTGATCCTTATCAGCTTCGTAACAATGGATCACCAAACTGTGTACACCAGTGACTTAGGCCTCTCACAATCGCCACCGATAGATCACCAAGCTCAACTCCACAACCAAGCCACCTAGGATGCCGATCACCAAGAGTAATAAGCATAAACTCTCACTTGACCTAACCAAGCCTACTAAATAGTGGATGCACACTTGCTAGTCCCTAAGCACTAATGGAGTCCATAATCTTCGATTAGCTAATCTCAATCTCTAATAGGATAAAGCATTCTCTTGGATGCCAAATTCATGTAGCTAATACCTCAAATGTCCAAGAGAAACAAAAAGCATGAGATGGAGGTGTATATTAGGGCTCATCATAAAAACTAAATGTTACAACTACACTCAACGAAATGAACTCATCAAACAATTCTAGTCCTTCTTTTGGATGAGTGTCGTGGGTTCATAGCTGTGGCAAGCATCGTGATTGTTCGTCGGGTGTTGGAAGTGTGGGTCTCTGGTGGCTCGGGTACTCAAAATCACAAGGGAGACACAACTATTTATCCTAGTCCAGGCTATCGAGGCCCTACATCTAGCAGTGAGGAGTTCTTCATGTTTAGGAGCACCCAAATCAGGGGGTTATAGCGGAGGATAACGAGAGTTTGGCATGGGATCGCTCGGTGCTATCATACGGCTCGTTGATGTGAGATTCTTTCCGGTGAGTGAGGGATTGGCCCTCTCTCTAGCTAGGTTGTCGTGGCTTTCTCTCTACTGCTCAGATGGGATCACTCTGTCCAGTCGATGCTTCTCAGCCTAATTAGCCTCGGGTGTCTGATTTTCCCTCCTCTTTCTATGGGAGCCGACCCTCCCCTTATATTCTAAGGAAGATCGAGTACAAGTTGGTTTAGGGTTTTGGTCTATGGTCTTCATGCGCCGAGTACAGGAGGGTGCTACCGCGGCATGGATGGACCTTGCCTTCATCATGTAAGGAGTTGGAGGAGCTGAAGGCGCTGCCTGACTTCACCGCCGCTGCTAGACACTTGACCGTTAGGGCTGTCTGCAATAGTCCAGCCTCCTGTAACCTTCTTGAGGCCACCTTGGCTATGAAGGAGCCCTAGCTTGAGGGCTGACAAGTGGGCCTTGGAGCCCGCTACCTTTGGGGTTGGTGAAGTTGCTTGTCTTATTGTGTCATGCTGATTGCGTGACCCTGTCGAGGATAGGTGGGCAATGCCTCATGCCCGTTGGTCAAAGAGGTGTTGTGGAATCTTGGCATCTATTAGTTGTGGCACGGGATGTTAGTGCTGCCAAGCACTACCTTAGGCCATGGCGAGCCCCCAAGCCTTGAGCAGTGATTGCAAGCTTACTTGGGCTCGGCTTAACTCCTTATAGAAGCTGCGTGAGAGCGTACCTGATTTGTATAGCCCCAAGCCCCCGAGCGATCTATGAGATCAGTCGGGGGATCCGTTGGTTGGCAACTCCTTGCTCAGGGAGTTAGCATATGCCTATGTTTGACTCTTGTTAGGAGCCCCCAGCCCTTCATGGCCTTCTAGGCCGAGCCTATGATGGCGATGAGGGGCTAAGTCTAATCTCAGATGACCAAGTCGATTGTGTGTCCTTGGCATTAGTTATGTTAGGATGGACACACTTCTATGTGTATCTGAGCCCTTGGTCGGTTGCTCAGCTTCTAACCCGAGCGATACTTGGTTCGAGTGTTTCACAAGGAAAGCCTAAGAGAGGGCCTAGCTGACTCTTTGGGGAGTTGCCAGCTATGAGCCCACATGGGCACCTTGCTTACCATGGACTACTATGGGTTGAGCGATGGGGGCATCTAGGCCCAAGCTCGGTGCCGATCCATCACTCAGCATCCCACACCCTTGTGAGGGATCAATAGCATGCCTCCCTAGCTAGGGCTACACTTAGCGGCGGCTGGGCGTGTTCTTAGCACTAGGGTTAGGCTTCCCTTGCGGGGCCCACCACTTAGTGTCCTCCACTCTCATCTTTTGTCATGATCAGAGAGTGATCACTGGGCTCCTGTTGGTCGGGTCCTAGAATCCCTAGTGGAGGGGCTGGCGGAGCCCTCAAGGCCGTCGAGGGGTGTCCTTGTCTGTTGTTGGCATTTCTTAGCGTCATCACTAGGATTTGTGTTTCCTAGCAATGGCACCAGAAAATGCCTTAACAATATTTCTTAACACATGCAGAAGTAATCCACAAGCGCACAGATATATCGTTGTAGCATTTCACCCAGAAGTATTCGGGTATCGTTCATTTATATTTTCCCAAAGGAAGGCATGGTGTAAAAGTTCTAGTAGGGACATGGTCAAGATAACATGATTGTATAGTAGACCAAAGTTCATAACAAGTGTAAGCCAAGATAAATATTGGATAGTGTGACACACACACTCAAGCCTATCTCAAGGATAAAGATAAAAAAATAATAAAGAATAAAAGAATATACCAAAACTAGAGCAAGCTTATCTTGTATAACTATGCTAAGATGAGCAGATGATCATACAAATACATGAATTTATAAGGGTAGAGATCCTAAGTTAAGATAGCTTTGGTCACTATAAACTTACTTCGGGCACCCATGAACACCTTGTCAGAGATATGGGCCTGGGGTACCCTCACTGACCATATATCTAGCCCATCAATGGAGGACAACCAAGGAGGAAGCCTATGAGGACTAGGCACAACCACCAACTTGTAGATCACGATGTATCAAGGATATATGCCACCATCACAATTATGGTAGAATAGAATTGATTTGTTGTAACAAACCTAGAATCCAATCTGTAGCGTCGATCGCCCTCATTGTAACCCTACCCCTCTGCCTATATAAAGAGGGGTAACGACTCTATGATTATCACGTCCACCATGACATCATAGCCTCATTCCAATCTACCTTATAGCTAGGAGCAACAACCCTTATAACCGAGCATACGAATACAAGAAGTAGCAGCTGGACGTACGGCTTTTACTCACTTCCTAGGGGGCCTGAACTAGTATAAATCTCTACGTCTCATGTGAAACCATCTGGATCAATCTACGCAATCATGTTGCTAGGCATTGCTGGAGCTAAACAATTCGACAGTTGGCACACTAGGAATGGGCCTTTCGTGTTCAGATTAATATAATGTTTTAGATGGGAATCACCATCAACATCGACGCCGCCATGGAGAGAGGATGCAGCCAAGCGAGAAGATCACCTTTGGCAGCCTCGACTTCATCATCGACTGGTTTGGGGACTTGCATCTGTAAGAACCCAAACTACCTATGGAGAAGGAGGAGCAGCCTCCCTCGATCTGTGCGTTCTTCGCCGGATTGGAGGAAGCTATGAATGTTGAGCCCTATGCTCTTGCCCAACATCTCAGCCGCTATGGACGTGACATCGTCACCAAGCTTAGTCGAGAGAGTGATCTTGAGGCCACCCTCTGACTCTGGGAAGATCCAAACTAGACTCCCCGATCAGATCTACCATTGCTACCTGACCACGTCCTTCCTAGTTTTCCGATCGGATTAAGGAAAGCTGTGGCAATCTACTCTAGCTGGCACCCCGTTTGTGGTTCCCACTCTCCCGAGCCCTTCGACAATCTGGTTACCCAGTTCATTGGGATGATCTATAATGGCGACGATGATATGGCTGGCATACTAGAGGATTGGGAACATGTAGAGGATGACGGGCCTATCCTAGATCTCGATCTCGATGAGTATGATTAGTTCCTCCTTGATAACCTTGATTTAGAGGAGGAACTACCCAAAGAGGAAGGCACTAAGTCCCAAGAGCAACCCGAGTGTTATATGAATCTACAAGACCCTAAGCCACCTCGGGAAGCACTCGAGAAGCTCGCACTTGAAAGCGTAGCTCCACCGTCAGGAGACATTACCATCTCAGATGCCCCACATGAGACCAGCGATGAAGCGCGCCTACGCCTCCTTCGTTAGACTGACGATCTCGAAGTAGAGAACAATCACCTTTGATAATAGCTCAACCAATCTCCTAACACTCAGTAGATTCAAGTCAAGCACACCCAACCTGTGGGTGGCCAAAACTTAGCCAACCGTCCCTATGGGACCATCAGGTTGCTTCAATTAGCTCCCAAGGCCGAACCAATGATGCACCTAACAACTCAAAAGTCATGGCTCTCTAGGGAGACTCCCGAGGCATGCCATGGACCTACCCCATACGATCGCTGGCAACACCTTCCAGGGACTAGGGGCCGACCAATGGGAGGACCTAGAGCATATCGCTGCCCAACCTAATCTATGGTCGACCAGGGAATGGGCAAGATGCTCACTTGTTGATCAACATGTGGAAATAGGAATGCGATACTCGCAGCCCTACCTAGCATTCAATAGCTCCTAGGAAGTACGCCCAGCTGCCAATCAGGCTCGAGTATACCATCCTGAGAACAACCTCAACCCCTCGCAAGAGGCAGGATTATCAAGACATGTTTGAAAGGATCATGAACAACCCATGTTAGAATCATAGCATCATGGTGACCCACCTTGCCTAGGATTGTGTCGCTTATCACAAGCGTGTCGTTCTAGAAGCCGAGAGACAGACAGATCAAGAAGGGTACTCAGGAGACTGTGATGATGATCAAGGCCCCGATGTAGCTCCATGCTCATCTTTGGTGGCCCTCAAGCCTACCAGGATTGAAGGCTGTAGAAGCTGACTCACAGATGGATGTATGTGACCACACCAGCCACCCCGCTATACCTACGCTGGTCCAAACGATGAATTACTTATGATCAAACTAATCATCCAGACCGGGTGGTTGAGGCAGACTGATTCCCTCTGGTGGTAACTACGATCATAAAAAACATGAGGGTGACCATGATCCTCATGGACAGAGGCATCGGCATTAACATCCCTTACAAGGATGCTTTCGACAAGCTCAACATGGACATATGGAAGCTACAAGCATCATAGTACCCCTTCCATGGCATCGTACCTAGGTAGCGCATCATGCCCCTAGGTACGATAGACCTCTCTGTGACATTTGGCCACACGGTACACTACCAAAAGGAGATGCTCTCCTTTGAAGTTGTCGACTTCTAGGGACCGTACAACGCCATATTCGGGAGGCCGTGCTACGCCAAGTTTATGTCTATCCCGAACTACGCCTACCTCAAGCTAAAGATGCCAGGACCACATGGCGTGATCACAGTGTCGGAGAACTTCCAGAGTGTCTATCAATGCAAGAGGGACATTGTCGAGTATGTAGAGGCAAACAACCTGGACTCGAGGGCTCCGAGCCTCCCCTACTCGAGGCCGGGAAAGAAGCTCCTGTCGATGACTATGGATCAATATCCTACCATCATCCTCAACCCGTCATCCTCAACCTCACTGCTGGCTTCGACCCTTGTGGCCCTCATAGTTGGATCTTGAAAAGGTAGCTGATGACCCACGGTTATGTCGGCATCTTATTTTCCTACTTTCGGTTATCGTTTACATCTTGCAAAGAACATTTATTTATTACATGAATAAATTGTGATATCTTGAGTATCTTATGAAGAACCTCTCTGAGTTGCTCGGGGGCTAACCTTTGCAAGTATCATGTTCCTATCTAGCATGTTCTCATGTTATACTAACTTGTCAACATGCTCAGGGGCTACAATGATAACCATGCGTGCCACCCACTTTTACTTTCTCAATCGATCAATGTCTCAAAGGCCTTGAAATGGTATAAGTGACTTAACAAGACGTTGCGTGGACTCAACTAAAGTGTTTCATTTTGGTTGAATAATCCCCATGTAGTTAGTCCAAAGCTTAATATTATTGTTTTTATAATTACTATTATTATTGTTTATTTAATTAATTATTATTATTATTATTTATATATTTTTTTCTAATCAAGGTTCACCAACAAGTTTCCATCTCTGTTGTCATCTTAAAGACTTACCCTCATGAAGTTGATAAACTCCTACAAGGGTTAGTCCATAAGATCAACCACAATCTACACTAGTAGTTTCGGTTCAATAAGCAAACTCGACTCCTTGTCTAATTTGATTAGGTAGTGTCGACGAAATATGGTCGGCAGTCTACCTAGGGGTATGCCCAAGGTAGTAGATTATCAGCAGATAGATGCGCAAGCCCTAAACAAGACGGTGACGCAAGACAGACATGAGGTTTTATCCAGGTTCGACCGCCGAGAAGGCGTAATACCTACGTCCTGCGTCTGATTTGTATTGCTGTATGTCAATGAGAGATGTTTTTTAGAGGGGTCCCCTGCCCGCCTTATATAGTCTGGGGGGCAGGGTTACAGATCTGGAAACTAATCCTAGTCAGTTATAATTGCCATATGTGGCCGGATAAGGATTCCTATTCTAACCGACCAGGATCCTGCTTGGTCACCAAATCCGTCTTGATTCCTTATGCGGGACTCCGATCAAGTTAACTGGGCCGCACGTCACCTTTTGGGTGGACCGAACCCATCGATCCGGGCCAGTCCAAGCTTAGCCGTAAGGGTATAGGGGTTAATACCCCCACAGCTAGTCCCCGAGCATCATGTATTATGCTGCGACACGCCATTTTAACCTTCTCCGACAAGTGAGGCTTGAGCCCTTGATGCCTCCGACCACTGTCATCACCGGAGAAGTAGGTTGTCCGAAGAATGTATGGTGCTCTTCCGAAAAAAGAAAAAGATTTCTTGTCCTGAGAAGTGTGCCCACTTGTATTTCTGAAAAGAAATGTAAGTGGTCTTGAAGCATAGCGTCCATGAACATCAGAAGCGTAGGGGCCAAAAAACAAACACATTCACCATAAGGTGAAGTGTGCCCACTTAGTCCCTGAGCCTGGTAGTAGGTGACGTAGGCACGTGGTGCCAGGGTCTAAAAAGAATTCCTAGTTTAGTTGAAAACCAAATTGCTGTACAGGCAAAACAAGATGCACCGGCAGGTGCATCGTACCGACGTAGTCCCCGAGCTTGCTGGAAGGCGAAGTATGAGCCTTGTAGCAAGGTCTAAAGAAATGTCTCTTAACTGTATGTGAGTATAAATCACATGTAGCCAAGGAAAACCATTATTCAAGCAGTGGTCGGGGCAGTCCCCGAGCACATTAATAATCCTTACAATCATTCAAAGCACAGGGGTCGAGTAGACAAACACATTCACCGCAAGGTGAAGTGTGCCCACTTAGTCCCCGAGCCTAGTAGTAGGTGACGCAGGCACGTGGTGCCAGGGTCTAAAAAGAATTTCTGCTGACGTTAAAAATCCAATTGCCGTACAGGCAAAACAAGATGCACCGGCAGTTGCATCGTACCGACGTAGTCCCCGAGCTTGCTGGAAGGCGAAGTATGAGCCTTGTAGCAAGGTCTAAAGAAATGTCTCTTAACTGTATGTGAGTACAAATCATATGTAGCCAAGGAGAGTGAACTCCGAATAGTGGTCGGGAGAGTCCCCGAGCACAGCAGTGGTCATAGCATTTACTGAGTACGGTAATGGTCGGAAAAGTCACCGTGGTCGGAGTAGTCCCCGAGCACGGTAGTGGTCTGGTCAGTCCCCGAGCACAGTAGTGGTCTAGGCAATCCCCGAGCACAGTAGTGGTCTAGGCAATCCCCGAGCACAGTAGTGGTCTAGGCAATCCATTATCGCGTGCACCGCTTGTACTATTATTTGATGTATTTATTTGTCGCCGTACTATGCCAAGTCCAAACTGACACGTCTGGTCAAAAAAGCAAACAGGTATAGCACGACATTCTGCGCTCTTACTCTTTCCGGTAAACTGTCGCGTGGCACCTGTATGGAGGTGCGTCAGTGTGGGCCCTCTCACTTTATCATCGAAGAGGCGCGCACACTGTAAACGAAGGGGCGCGTTTATTGGCGTAGATCTCGAGGTGGTGTGAACAACCGTCCGCTGCACATGCGCACGTCTCCCAAGAATCTCGGGTGGATGAAACGACAGAACTCTTTGTTATTTATAATGTAGATCTGGCAAGTTACTGACACCGTTCCCCATTGTCATTTGTCGCCGCCGCCTTCGTCTTCCTCTTGCCAAACCCTCTTCCTCCGATAATCATCGCCAAACCCCCTCGCCACTGCATCCACCCCCTTAGAAAGGACAGACTAATGGCGAAGAGAAACGCCCAGAAGAAAGGCGGAATCATGGCGAAGGAGTGGTGGAAATCACGGAGCAACGAGCAGACCATTGAAGACCTCGTCGCCATGGGGGTGCTCCACAACAAGGCACTCGCTGGATGGCGCACACCGGAAGGAGAAAGCTTCCCCGATCCACAACCAGGTGAGATTGTGGTTTTCAAAGACTTCTTCAAACGGGGTTTTGGGATTCCAGTGCACCCTTTCCTTCAGGGTCTCTGTTTGTATTACAAGATTGGGATTTGCAATCTGCATCCCAACTCGATTCTTCTTGTCTCCACCTTCATCCATCTCTGCGAGGCTTATGGTGGCTTCCAGCCCCATTTCGACCTCTTTTGCCACCTGTTCTATCTTCGGAAGAAAGGGAGTGGTGGCTCGAAGATAGCCGGAGGCGTCTACCTGAACCTGCGTGACGGCATGAAGGCTCAATACTTGCACTACCCCTAGAACACCTCACTGGACGAGTGGTACAAGAAGTGGTTCTACATCCATGAAGAGCCGAACACCATCACCCTGTGCGACGTGGGGCTGATTCTAGAGAAGAAGAATAGCTGGTCGGAGAAACCCGAGAACTTAGAGCAGATCGCCGAACTGCTCGGGATGATCCCGTGGGGAAGGCTTGATGGCCCAAGCGTGGTCGGCAACTTCATCAGCCGAAGAATCCAGCCCTACCAGAAGAGGATTCATCTAGGCTTCGAGTACCAAGGAGGTGCTGATCCAACGAGGACCAGGAAGGAGCCGCTCGACAAGATGGAAATCAAGGCCAGGATTAGAGAGCTGTTCAACCTGGCCGATCCCAATTATGTCGGGCTGAACGCCATCGAGCATGCCTTCAAGCTGGCTCGACCTCCTCCAAAGGTAAATGATGCCTCCTTTTAACTGTAGAGTCATGTTATAGCAAGAAAATAACTGTTTGTCCCTATTTTGTGTCTCAGTTTAATGGTCATGACCGGGCAGCAGTGTTTGTGTCACCTCCCCCCGGTGTAGAATGGCCGCAAGCTACCGGCCCAGCCGCCCAGAGCAGCGCTAGGACCGATGACGTCCATTGGGCGGTACTCGAGACTGTGGACGACGCATCGACCAGAGCCACTGGCAAGCGTCTGGCTACCAGCAAACGACGCCAAGCCATCTTCCCCCTATCGGACGACAAAGCAGAGGATGCGGACATCTTCCAGCTCGTCCCTCGAAAGAGAAGGCAAATGGGGTCGACGAAGCAGGGTGGCTCCTCTGTGCCAGCAGTGGTCACATCACCGACCACTGCAACACAGAGGATAAACGAGGGAAACATCGAGCATCATACCCCGACGCCTGTACCGGAGGTGGAAAGAGTCCCGGTGGAAACTGCCGAGCAAGCGGAGCAGGGGCGGTCGAGGAGACGTTCCTTTGCCACATCATTCTGCAAATCGAAGCTATAAGTATCTATATTTTTTATGTAAGCTTGCAATTTGCGTTGGATACTATTGTCTTCTGAATTTGTCTCTGATGCATTAGATCGGCATCCACCGAGAGCCCCGACCAGCTAGCCGGGTGCGGCACAACTTCGCCAGCAATGGTGGGACAAGCTGCCCAGCAGCCAGCCGTGGAGGAGCCTATAGTAGGAACTCCGCCTGGACCTCAGCAGGCGGTCGACCAGACGCCAGTCCCCGAGCGGCTGGTCGAGAAGACAGCTGAGCAGAGTACAAGTGCTCTGAGCACGAACCCTGCTGAGGCGGATACCATGGCGCCAAGGGAGCTGGATCTAGTGGAGGAGCAGCAGCCAGAAGTGCCCTAGAGCGTTCTTGCCGATGCGACGGCTCGTGGAAAAGCCCTGGTGGTCGTGGAGTCTGCAGACTCCAGACCAGTGCCACCTCCCAAACAGGAGGCTGAAGAGGAAGAAGTGGAAGAGGTCCTGGGCCGTCCCCAAGATAGGCGACAACATGTATATGTGTTGCGCTATTGGAATGACGAATGGGTTATGCATGAGGAAATCCCAGAGGTCGAAGAGACCTTAAGAGTCGAACGGGCGGCCAAGCATCTGGTGACAGAAGTCCAGGTATATTTGGCTTGAGTCCTTGACCCTGTTGTGTAGTCGAACTGTCTGACGTAGCTTGTCTGTATGCAGGACTTGATGAAAACTGCAAGATACCGAAAAAGGTGCTTCGACCAGATTGAAGGAATCACGGCGACCAATAAGGAGCTGACGGCTGAAGTGGAACGCTTACGGCGCTAACTTGAAGCCGCCGACTAGGAGAGGATAGACCGAGAAGCACAGAACTAAAACCTGGTCGGCCAGCTCAATAACAAAGAGCGGGAGAGAACAAGTAAGTTTTCACCGTATCATAGCAAGTGCAGGACTTGTGTTATTGTGTTCTTGGCAATAACAGCTGTAATGCAGGTTTAGAAGCTGAAGTGACCCGCCTCCAGGGGGAAAATAGCCGTGTGACCGCAGAATGTGGTCGCCTGAAGGAGGACAACGAGAAACTGGCACGCAGCCAGTCTGAACTCCAAGACCACACTACCAAAATGAAGGTTGACCTGAAAAGTAAGCATTCCAGATCACCTTTCTCATTCTATCGCCCACCTTGCCTTGTCATGTCATCACGTTTGATGTCTTGTACTGTGTTCAGTTTTGAAAGTCAATGCCAAGAGGCACCTAGAGGCCGTGATCAAGGAGCGTGATGACTGGAAAGCACGATGCCTCAAGGCCACCGAGGAGTGGGACACGTGGAACAAGCGGTGCCAAGAAATGGCAACTGGCATTGTGCCCGTCCTCGACCTTATCGACCCAGCGCTCATAGAGGAAGAGCTAAGGACGCCCCAGCTCGGACTGGTCAAGAGATGCAAACAAGCATGGGGATGGTTCCAAGAATTCGTGAAGGAGGCGGGTGAGTACACGGGTGCCCATGTGCTAAGCATGGTGCGTGCTCACTACCCCCTGATCGATCTCAAATGCCTAGAGGCTGGGTACTCGAAGGAGATAGACCCAGACAAGGCAGAAGAGCTTCGGACGACCCAGCTAGACTTGTCATCAAAGATAATTGGCGATATTAACCTGTGTGGAGGTGGGACAGCACCTGTACAGGGTATGCCATCGACAAGCCAGCTGGAAATGCCATCAGCTGCAAGCCAACCAACAAAGCCTGCGGTCTCGACCAGCCAGGCACCGGCGGGGCCATCCCCTTCAGCTCGACTAGCGCAAGAGTCCCCGAGACTCGAGTAGGGTATCAGAGGCGGCGAGCAGTAAATGCCATGCGCCTCGACCAGCCAATGTAATAGGCTTAGAGCTGTAGAAGGAGGACATAGTTGTGTTATTGTAAACTTGAGCCTCTTCAGGCAAGCTTGTAATAACATAACTGTATATCATTATAAGCTTGTTTGCTTTATACAAAACGTATTTAAGCTTGAAATTTTTTGTTGGTGTAACTAAGTGGGAACGTGTTAACGTTCTGTTTAGTTGTACCGTTTTGCTCGACACATCATCCCGAAGAGTTTGTGCGGCCCTAGTTGGCATGTGGTTGGAGTGTGAGGTACTATGACCTGTGCACACGTGGACGCGGACAAGTCAAACCAGGGGGGACCTACTGATCACCCGCAACATAGAGAGCAGATCCCGTGCACGTGTTGGGAGGAACCGGAGACAGGACCTGCTCCAAAAACCGTAGAAGGAGTGGTGGTCGGCTTGTACTGGCTAAGTCAGAATAACCATAAAATTCGGAGTGACACATTAGAGTGGTCGGAGAAATCATAATTGCTTTATTAAAGTAAATCAAAAATACAAGTAGAGTACATATCTCAGTAGTTAAGCATAGAAACATCTAAGCTTGTCGATGTGCCACGAGTTTGGTACGTCCGAGCCATCCAGGTGAGCTAACCTGTAAGACGTTGGACGTGCAACTTCCTTGATCATGAAGGGTCCCTCCCATGGGGTTGCGAGTTTGTGGACACCAGCCTGGTTCGTCTTCCACTTCAGGACTAAGTCCCCGACCACGAAGAAACGCTCTTTAATGTTCTTGTTGTAGTACCTGCGCAAAACAGCAAGGTATTTGGCCGTGCGTACACAAGAATCGAGCCTTTTCTCCTCTGCGCTGTTGACTTCTAGCTCCCGTACTTCATTGACCTTGCCCTCGTCGAAGTTCTCTACCCGTGTTGATCTAAAAGCTATATCTGGTGGGAGGACTGCCTCAGCGCCGTAAACCATAAAGTATGGTGAGACGCCGGTGTTACGACTGGGCTGAGTCTGGAGGCCCCAGACCACGGCTGGTAACTCCTTAAGCCATCTTCCGGGAGCTTTATCGTTTTCTCTATACATCCTCTTCTTCAATGCGTCCAAGATCATGCCATTTGCCCGCTCGACTTGTCCATTAGCTCTAGGGTGCACCATCGAGACGTATTTTACAACTATGCTCCTTTCATCGCAGAAGTCCCAAAAAGCGTTCCCGGTGAACTGAGTACCCAGATCAGTAATGATGCTATTGGGCATGCCGAAATGGTGGATGACCTAGTCAAGGAACGTGATAGCTTTCTCTGAGGATGCCTGTACCAGAGGCATGTATTCTATCCACTTAGAAAATTTATCAATTAGCACGAAGACGCATGTAAATTTCCCAGGAGCCGGTTTGAAAGGCCCGATCATGTCCAGTCCCCAGCATGCGAAGGGCCAAGAGGCTGGAATCGTCTGGATCTCATGTGCTGGTACATGGATTCTCTTGGAGAAGAACTGACAACCCTCACAGCGGCGGACTAGCTTCTCTGCATCGGCTACTGCTGACGGCCAATAGAACCCTGCTTGGAAAGCCTTACCAACCAGTGTTCTTGAGGCCGCGTGGTTGCCGTAGGAGCCAGAGTGGATTTGGTCTAGGAGATGCTCGCCTTCCTCCTGGGTTATACACTTCATCAAGATTTCCTCCTTAGCGTTTTTGCACCATAACTTGCCATCGACGAGCAGATACTGCTTACTGCGACGCATCAGGCGCTCATTTTCTGTTCGATCGATATAACCGCTACCATCTGTTAAGTACTTGATGAAAGGTGTTCTCCAGTCCGGCTCATGAGTGGTCGGAAGCGGCTCGGTTGTGCTCGGCGCCGGAACCGTTGCCACTAATTGCTGATCTGGAGTTTTGTCGACCGTAGAATCTTCATCTTCGATGGAAGGCATGAGCAGGTCTTGGACGAATACACCATGTGGGATTTTGGCTCGGGATGATCCTAACTTTGACAATGCATCCGCTGCCTGGTTCTTGTCCCAGACCACATGTATGTACTCGATGCCATAGAACCTGCCTTCCAGCTTTCTTATCGATTTGCAGTATGCGTCCATCTTTTCGCTGGTCGTGTCCCAGTCCTTATTGAGTTGGTTGATGACCAGAGCCGAGTCTCCGTAGACATAGAGACATTTAACACCAAGCTCAACCGCAATGCGTAAACCATGCAGGCACGCTTCATACTCGGTGGCGTTATTTGATGCTAGGAAATAAATCCTGAGGACGTACCGGAGCTGCTCCTTGGATGGTGACACGAAAAGAACTCCTGCTCCCACATCGTCAATGTTGAGAGAACCGTCAAAGTACATCGTCCAATATTCGTCGGATCCCGGGGAGGCAGGCGTGCTTAAGTCTGTCCACTCGACGATGAAATCGACGAGTGCCTGAGACTTGATTGTAGTACGGCCTGCAAATTCCAAGGAAAAGGGGCATAGCTCCATTGCCCATTTGACGATGTGTCCGTTCGCATCCTTATTGCGAATGATGTCCCCCAAAGGATACCCGGTCATGACCACCACACGATATCCGTCGAAGTAATGTCTCAACTTTCGGGATGTTATCAGTATGGCGTAGAGCAGTTTCTGAATCTGTGGGTACCTAGTCTTGGATTTGTTGAGTACCTCACTAATTAAATAAATTGGCCGCTGTACCTTGTAGGCGTGGCCCGGCTCGTCGCGCTCGACCACCATTGTAGTGGAAACCACCCGATCGGTTGCCGCAATGTAAAGTAGGAGAGTTTCGTCTTCTCTGGGAGTAGTAAGCACCGGGGGTGATGTGAGGTATTCTTTTAGCTGCGTGAAAGCAGCGTCTGCTTCCTCCGACCACTCAAACTTCTTGGATGCTTTGAGCAGTTTGAAGAACGGTAGCCCTTTTTCTCCTAATCTTGATATGAAATGGCTTAGAGCGGCCATGCATCCGGTAAGCTTCTGGACATCTTTCACCTTTTTTGGGGGCTTCATGTCTAAGACAGCTTTGACTTTCTCCGGGTTAGGGCGTATGCCGTCGTAGCTGATGACGTTGCCGAGCAGTATGCCAGAAGGAACGCCAAAGATACACTTGTTTGGGTTTAATTTCCATTGGAACGTATTGAGGGCTGCAAAGGTGCGTTCCAGATTGTCAACAAGGGTACGTACTTCCTTGGTTTTGACAACTACATCGTCAACATAAGCCTCGATGAGGCCGTCTCTTATCTCATCGTTGAGGCAGGCCTGTATAGCGCGTTGGTAGGTAGCTTCGGCGTTTTTGAGCCTGAACGACATAGTCGTGTAGCAGTAGGCGCCGAAAGGCGTGATGAAAGATGTCTTGATCTGATCATCCTTTTTGAGAGCGATCTGGTGATAACCAGAGTAGCAATCGAGAAAGGAGAGCAGCTCGCAACCGGCGGTTGAATCTACGACCTCATCTATGCGAGGTAAGCCGAAGGGGTCCTTAGGGCAGTGTTTGTTGAGATCAGTGTAATCAACGCACATTCTCCATTCATTGTTCTTTTTGCGTACAAGAACCGGGTTGGCTAACCATTCCGGATGATACACTTCTTTGATAAATCTGGCTGCCAAAAGCCGTGTAACTTCTACCCTAATCGCCTCCTTCTTGTCGCGAGCGAACCATCGTAGCTTCTGCTTGATTGGTTTGGCCTTGCTGTTGACATTTAAGGAGTGCTCAATCAAGTTCCGAGGTACACCGGGCATGTCAGAAGGTTTCCATGCAAACACCTCCACGTTGCTCCTCAAGAACCTGACGAGCACGTCTTCCTATTTGGGATCCAGGTTGGCCCCGATGAGGGCCATTTTGCTGGGATCGCCATCGACCAGCTGGATCGTCTTGTGCTCCTTGGACCTGATGTTCTTGCGTGGAGCCTCGAGCTCTGGGATCTCTAGGTGGTCGGCTGAGGTCTTCTTAGCGTCGAGCATGGTCTCGGCCATACAAATAGAGAGGTCGTGGGCCTCTGCTATTTTGAAGCTGTCGTCCTCGCAGGTATAAGCTGCGTATACGTTGCCCCTGAGGGTTAAAACTCCTTTCTCGGTAGGCATCTTGAGCACCAGATACCTGTAATGAGGTATGGCCATGAACTTGGTGAGCGACGGTCGACCAAGAATAGCATGGTAGGTGCCGTCGAAGTCAGCGACCACGAAGTTGACGTAGTCGGTGCGAAAGTGGTCCGGGGTCCCGAATTGCACAGGTAGCGTGATCTGCCCGAGAGGTGTAGAGCTCTGTCCGGGGAGAACGCCCCAGAACTATGCCTCGTACGGCTTCAGGTCCGCCTCGGATATTTTCAGGGCGGGCAGGCTGTTCTTGAATAGTATATCAATGGAGCTGCCGCCGTCGATCAGTACCCTATCGAACTGAACCTTGTTGATACAAGGATCGAGGACCAGGGGAAAATGCCCTGGCTCAGGTATGGTGGCCCATTGGTCCTTCCTGCTAAAGTAGATTTCACGGTGAGACCACGGAGGAAGCCGTGGATCGGTGAGAAGGTTGTCGGTGTTTGCCACGTTCAAGCAAGCACGGGCGAGCAGCTTGCGTTCTCGTTTGGTCTCAATGGACACCTTGCCACCGATGATGGTGTGCACACGATTAGTCGGCTTGACGTATTTATGACGAGGGTCTGCATCGTCGTCGTCGTTGTCCTCGTTGCGCTGTTCCCCCGCGTCGTTAGGCTTGTCGGACGTATCCGGAGCCTGTTGACGCATGTAGATAGTCTTGAGGATGTGGCAATTCTCCATGGTGTGGTTCGACTTAGGATGGAGCTGGTAGGGCCCCTTCAATGCTTTGGCGTAGTCGTCCTCGTAGTTACGATGTCCGCCGCCCTTTTTCACAGTATTGACTTCGCCATCGTCTTCCTGAGCACGCTTGCTCCTGTAATCGTCACGGCGGTTGCGCCGCTGATTACGTTGGTCACAGTGGTCGTGGGAGTCATTGCGCTGGTTGCGGCGGTCAAAATTGTTGTTCCGACCATGATTGCCACGGTAATCGTCGTGGTGTGGAGGGTGGTCGGAGCGTGGAACCCTTGCTGCTTCTTCAACGATTATCTTTTTAGCGTTGTCGGCGTCCGCGTATTTCTTAGCGGTGGCCAAGAGCGCTGTGACTGATTTAGGTCTCTTCCGGAGGAGCTTGTCTCTTAGGGCATCGTGGAAGCGGAGGCCGGTGACGAAAGCCTCGATTGCTTCGTTGTCGGAGATTGATGGGACCTTGATGCGCATCTCTGAGAAATGCCGAACGTACTTGCGCAGTGGTTCGTCTTTCCGATCTCGGATCCATTGCAGATTGTACTTGTTGCCGGGTTGTTCACAAGTAGCGATGAAATTGTCGATGAAGGCCTGCTTGAGCTCCTGCCAAGAGTCAAAATAGTTCGCCGGCAAGCTAACCAGCCATTGGTGACCTGCATGACCAACAGCGACTGGGAAGTAGTTAGACATGACGTGCTCGTCAGCCATGGCTGATCGGCTCACAGTTTCGTAGAGCATGACCCATAATTTGGGGTTTTCCTTGCCGTCGTACTTCTGAAGTTTCTCGAGCTTGAAATTCTTGGGCCATATGACTTGGCGAAGGTGTGGAGTGAACTGCTTCAGACCTGGCGGGCCGTGGGCGGTGTCATACTCCATACGGCGATAGCTTTCATGGGATGCACGATCGTTGGCTCTCTGGTTGATGCAAGCACGCAGATCACGTCCACCGAGGTAATGGCGGAGATCGTTATTGCCATCGCGGTGATCTCGATTGCCATCTGGATTAGCCCTGTGACCGTGGTTATCACGGCGATTGTCGCGGTTATCTCGGCGGTTGTCACCTCGAACATCGTGGCGGTTATCCTCCCGGCGGCGGTTTTCGTCCTGACCACCATCATGACCACCGTTTCCGCCTTGACGGTTGTCCGATGGGTCGTTGTTGTGCGAGCCACGTTGGTTGAGCGGCTGTGAGCGACTTGAGTATTGGCGGCTGTGGCTTGATTCAACTGAAACGGATGGAGCTCGGGCTTGATTCATCTCTGCAGTCTGAGCCATAGCAGCCGTCAGATAAGCTTGTATGTCATCACGGACTGCTTGGGTCTCGGGAGTACTGGGCAGCCGCTGCATTGTCACCATGGCGACGGGTACGTTGGTGCTTGGGGTCTTGAAGACTTGTTTGTCCCCCACCCTATTGAAAGCATCGTTGAGGTCACGTGGTTGGACCCTTATGCGTCGTGCCTCCTAGTCTGCTTCAGCTTCGATTTGCCGGTGATTAAACTGGTCAATATTGCATGCTTCGCGTGCAGTCTTTTCTTGTTCTGTTTCGCCAACTGCTGGCGGCTCGTCATTGCTGACAACATGGATCAAATCCCCTCGTCTTGGCGGGAAAGACGGAAATTGGGGGAAACCTGGGGCGTGGTCTGGTAGATCCAGATCATATTTGATGCCTTCATCTTCATGACGCTGAAGCTCGGTGTGGACAGATGCATCGGATGCGATGTCGGATGAGGAGCTGGAGTCGCCCTCTCGGACCGTGTGGACGGATCCTTCTTGATAATCTTCAATCCGGACCATGTTGACGATGTTGCATGGCTTCGGCTAAGATCAGTGTATAGGACACAGATTCGAGCGGCGTCGTAGATTGTACGCATAGCTGGAGGTAGTGTTTTGCAGGCCATAGGGCTGGACCTGGTGGTTCTCCGTCGGGACTTCATACTCGCAGAGTCGGAGACTCATTGCGAAGGCTGGCTAGCGACGAGCGAAGCGCCCCTCAGGAGTAGATACGACCATGAGATCTATTCCAAGTCGCGCAGGATGACTGGTCCGAGCTGGTCGGGTAGATCTGTTGTGGGGAGCTGTTACCTGCTCATTAGGTTGGCTTTGAATCGTACTTACCAGAGCTAGGGTTTCAGCAAGTTTGATGCCGACCCGATCGATGGAGTCGAGCAGGTCGGTGTTGTTGATCTGCCTTCCTTTGTAGCGGGAAGCAGATGATGGGTTGTCGGCATGGCTGTAGGCGTGGTCAGAGCCAGATGTATCGTGGTCAGAGCCAGATCCATCGTGGTCGGAGCCATATTCATCGTGGTCGGAGCCGTGTTCACCGTGGTCGGAGCCGTGTTCACCGTGGTCGGAGCCGTAGCCGATGCAGGTGAAGTAGTCGTCGGCGCAGGTTGAATCCACGCCTCCTCCGTGGTCATGGCGATGGAGTCATCAGAGCCGGTGGTCCAGGTGATCTGGCCAACGGTGAACGTGAGGCCGTTGGGCGTAGCCATGGAGCCGGAGATGATGACCATCTTGTTTGCTTGGAGAGTAGTACGCACACCCCCTACCTAGCACGCCACTGTCGATGAAATATGGTCGGCAGTCTACCTAGGGGTATGCCCAAGGTAGTAGATTATCGGCAGACAGATGCGCAAGCCCCAAACAAGATGGTGACGTAAGACAGACACGAGGTTTTATCCAGGTTCGGCCGCCAAGAAGGCGTAATACCTACGTCCTGCGTCTGATTTGTATTGCTGTATGTCAATGAGAGATGTTTTTTAGAGGGGTCCCCTGCCCACCTTATATAGTCCGGGGGCAGGGTTACAGATCTGGAAACTAATCCTAGTCAGTTACAATTGCCATATGTGGCCGGATAAGGATTCCTATTCTAACCAACTAGGATCCTGCTTGGTCACCAAATCCGTCTTGATTCCTTGTGCGGGACTCCAATCAGGTTAACTGGGCCGCACGTCACCTTTTGGGTGGACCGAACCCATCGATCCGGGCCAGCCCAAGCTTAGCCGTAAGGGTATAGGGGTTAATACCCCCACAGATAGGCTCTATAACCTAAGCACCATGCTTAATTTAGAAATCCTATGGGAGTATGATCATCACATGCATGACCAACACCCAAACCAAAACATGCCCGCATAAAGAGAGGAAGCATGAAAGGATAAACAAGAATCATTCAACAGAGGTGAAAACATTATTAAATGATGAACAAGAGAACTATAGGGTTTTTCATTATTTTTTTCTTTGTTTTCTCTTTTTTTATGCAAGGTAATGGAAAGTGGTGAGAGTGCAAGATACATGTTACCTTGTGGGGTCCTCCCCCAAGCAAGCTCAAAGCCTATGGTTCGGGGTTGTACCCATGTGCTTTTTGGCTTTCCCTGCATGGTTAGGATATGGTAGATCACGAGTGGACTTACCATTCCTCGAGATTACTGCATTCACATTTTCAACTGAAATCTTGGGTTGCCCAGGGATTTTTTTTTCAAAATCATTTGCAAGAATTGCAGTAGCAATTTGAGCTAGTTGGTTTTCAAATATTTTATTAAGGCTTAATTGAGTTTTGAAAGAAGAGGTTAAGCCTTCTATGTTTGAATTAATGTTTTCCAAAATTTAATCATTATAGGCAAGCCTCTTTGTTAAGTTTTCATTTAGTTGAGCTTGCCCTAACACAAGATCTATCAAGGAAGGTTGATTCGAATTGTAACTGGAATTGAAGTTCGAATTATCTTCTTTGAATGGTGGACGTGATTGGTTGTTTCACCCATTATTACCTCCTTGTGGACAAAACCCATTGTTGATGTAGGTGTCATCCTTACAGGTCTCAAGGCAATTGTTCCCTGAATGTTCACGTTCACCATAGACCTCGCATGTCGTATGCCAGTCCATGGCCTTGACGGTGCCGTACATTGCCTCCTTCTTGTGGGCACGCTCGTCAAGCCTTTTTATTAGGTGGTCCATTTTTGTGGAAATCCTATCCATCTCCTTCATGGTATGCATACCTTTTTGTTGTTCATCTTGGAGTCTCTCATCACCCCACCATTGATTGGACACTATTTTCTCAATGAGAGCCATAGCTCCATTGATGGTGAGGGAGAGGAAGGCTCCTCTAGCAGCGACATCAATGTGTCCTCTTGACATGGGGGTTAACCCATTGTAGAAGTTCTAGAGGACTACCCAATTCTCCGTTCCATGGTGTGGGTAGGCAAGGATGTATTCTTGTAGCCTCTCACACCTTGGGGATGGATTCCATAGTATTTTGCTGGAAACTTGAAATTCTCCCCCATAGGGCATTGGTTTTGCCCAAGGAGAAGAACTTGGCGAGGAACACCATGGAGCATTTTGCCCATGTGTCGATAGCTTCCTTGTCCTTGTAGAACCACTATTTCACCTTCCCCACAAGGGAGAAGGGAAATAGACAGAGTCTAATGCTTTTCAGTGTGCCATCCTTTATGACAATGGTGTCACATAGCTTGAGGAAGTGTTGAAGATGTGTGTTTGCGTCCTTGCTAGGCAAACCACAGAAAGGGTTTGCCTGCACCATCGTGATCATCCCATGCCTGAGTTCAAATTTTTTGTTCCTTGTGTTGACAGCAGGCCCAATGGGCACGTTGGTAATAGCAGGGATGGAGTACTCGTGGAGCGACTTTTGGGCCATATCAGTAGTAGCGGATGGTGCGAGGGTGACAGGTTTGTTTGTCGGTGGAGTGGCAGAAGAGGAAATGGCATGAGGCTGATTCTTCCTTAGTAGTGCCTCTAGATTTTCGGTGAAGTTCATCAGCAAATTGAAACCAGTCTAACACTATCCTGTTTTCATCCATAATAGGAGAAAACAAGCAAAGTTATCCTGTTATGAGCAATGGCTACTACACATGCATATTATCATGAACATGTCCTAATAGATTCTTTTAACCAGTGCTTCCCCGGCAACAACGCTAGAAATGCTTGTCGGCATTTCTTAGCATCATCACTAGGATTTGTGTTTCCTAGCAATGGCACCAGAAATGCCTTGATGATATTTCTGAACACATGCAATATCTAGTAGGGACATGGTCAAGATAACATGACTGTATAATAGACCAAGTTCATAACAGGGATAAGTCAGGATAAATATTGGATAGTGTGACACACACACTCAAGCCTATCTCAAGGATAAAGATAAAAGAAAGAGTAAAGAATAAAAGAATATACCTAAACTAGAGCAGGCTTATCTTGTATAGCTATGCTAAGATGAGCAGATGATCATACAAATACATGAATTTCTAAGGGTACAGATCCCAAGTTAAGATAGCTTTGGTCACTGACGAGACCCTAATATATGGGTATGTTAAGCCTTGGATTAATGGTTCCCGACCGAAGGGACCCCATGACCGATCCCTCTAGGATTGCCCAGAGGCTTGGGGGCTATACCTATCGGGTACGCTCATGTGCACCCTCCGACGAACAAACCTGATCAAGCCTAGGCACAACACAGCCACTGATCAAGGCTTGGGGGCTCGCTCGGGCCAAGGCTCCCGATCGATGACATGCTCAAGCTCGAGCCTTGGGTCCTGCCCGACTTGCGATGCCAGCTAAGGCCCAGGCACAAGAAGAAAAGCCCCAAGCCATCGAGGCTCGGGGGCTCCTAGATGCCATGCTTCGGGCATGGCCTTGCCGACCCCTTCCATGACAGGGTCACGCATGGGGCACGAGATAAGAAGACAAGCTTCCCTCAGCGTCTAGGGGCTAGGCGGCTCCCGGGCCCACACGTCAGCCCCTGGAGCCAACCTCCTTCATACCAAGAAGACTCTAGAAGGTCCACCTAGGGTAGTTTGGTCTAAGACGACATAGCCAAATACGTAGAGTGTTAGAACAGAGCAGCTAGATGATGCCCAAGGCTTCTTCGTGAAGCAACCTGATTTCCACGAAGGGAAATCCATAGAGTCGAAGTGTATTATGACCGTTGTAGATCATATTACCCAAATTCTAGTCGAATACCACATCCATACAATGATAATATCAGAGTACTTAAAGTGCAGAATTACATAAATTATTACATCGCCGCATTGGCGGAATCAAAAGTAGCATTCATTCAGAATAGCTTGAAGATAAGATCGCCAAACTCGAGCATAGGAATGAACCCCTCAACCGTTAAACTCCTCAGAACTATACTCCTCAGCAGAACCTGTGTGCCAAAATTTATCAGTACGATTTGTACTGGCCACTCCCACCCTATGAGCATTGCTTTATGGAAATTGGATGCAAGTGAGATATAATCAAAAGGAACCTATAAGGCTGGGGATTCCTATGTTTTAGCATATCCAGTGTATAATAATAGTTGATCAAGTTTTAACACCATTCCCACACACATTCCACCCCATTCCCTTCTAGAGCCAGGTTTTGATTCTGGGATCAATATACCACCATCTCCACACCATCACCATACCATCGCTCAGTCGATAGGCCAACTCCCTCTTGGCACTATCTCAAGGCCCGTAGCCCCTGGTTATGACCGACACTCTCTCACGGGGGAAGAAGAGAAGGACTCATCTCACTATCTAGTTTAAGCAAAACCTAGGAAAGGTCCATAGCCAACAAGTCGGCACATGTATTGATTGATCAACCATACACTCTACAGAGGTTTTACATAACCACAAGATCTACCTTCTTCGCTGACCGTCATCAATTGGGCTGATTCCGGCCGCTTGCTAGCCTAGGATAATGCCACTCTACCATTCAGCCCTGGTACACCCCAAGTCTAGTCTAGGGCGGCTGAAACTGTGAGTCATGAGCTGGGTCCACAAGGTCTCCATGAAGTCTTGGAAGGGTGTGGGGGAATCCTCCGTGCCCCATACCTCCTTACACTGTCCGCTATCAACCTAGCAGTAGTGGCAATATCCTACCAAGTAGTCTGGCCATCCCGCACCATATAGGGCGAGTGGTACGTAAGGCTTCCCAGTGAATCTGAGTACTAGTAAGTCCTTAGGGATGACCAAGCTAGAATGTCTTCATCAGGGTTTCCATTTACCGTGCCACCACAGCACCTCCATCCTGGGCTCCTCCCATCATAGGTTCACACCCAGGACCACCTCATATACTATTTACCCACCACAGGTATCCATTCCAGGGTGCCCAGGTAGCACCCCATGGCAAGACTTGCCCCAGGCTCGTTATATACTCCGACTTGGTCGACACAACCCTCACCCTCCACACACCCAAGTCACACACGCAACACTCTCCCCATAGCCCAGATAACACCACACATTAATGTAGTATAAGCGTAGTAGAAGTACAAGCAAATGAAATATAGCAGTAAGCGTGTGTCTAGCCTAATAGCAGGGTATGCAGGGGTAAGGTTGCGTCAAGGTAGAGGCCATCAAGTAAGCATACTACCATGCAAGTCCTATCATAGTATGATTATAACAGTAAAGTAAAGCAATAGCAGTTCTATATTAGCCATGCGTAATAGGTGCTACAAGATTGGGTGAGATGTGGCACCTTTAGTGTAGCCGTCTCCGTACTCCTGACTGTACTCACGATCCTCATCCGTCTGGTTCTCCTCTGAGTCTGCATACGTTCGAATTATAGTCGTGTTAGCGACGTCTATAGAATAGCACAAAGAAGCAATGAAAATTCAAAAGAGCCAAATGCACTCAAACATGGGTTCATTGCGTAAAGTTCGATTTTAGATGGATTTTGGTCCTGGTTTCATATTTTTCTGAGGTCGTATGAATTAGTTATGAATTTCTGAAGTTTAAATCATCTCTGAAATTAATTAAGGCTGATTAATTCAGGGCTGACACGTGTCACACTGTGATTGGTCCACGTGGCATGCTGACGTCAGCATGACATCAGCATGATGTCATCCTCTCGGCTCTGAGCTGACAAGTGGGGTCCTGCTGATGTCATCTTGACGTTAGCATGACGTCATCGACATCATCAGTTCCGACAGGTGGGGCAGGGCTCTTGGGGCACTGACTTGTGGGTTCGGTCAAAGTCAACGTCAAGTCAATGAGCGAGTCAATGGTCAACGGATCACAGTCGCTGACAGGTGGGGTCAGGGCTGCTGATGTCACCGTGACATCATCATGACGTCACCTCGGCTGTGTTTGTTACTGATAGGTGGGGCCCACATGATGTCATCATGATGTCAGCATGACGTCACCTACTGACAAGTGGGTCTAGAGTCTCTGTGTCGCTGACATGTGGGTCCGATCAATCGGTCAACGTTGACCGGTCAATGGTCAACACGGACCGGGTCCGAACAGGGCCGGTTGGGCCTGGATATGGGCTGGGCTTTGGCCCACCACGTGGCATGCTGTGGTGCTGCCACATCGTAGCCAAGGGCCTCCATTGGGCTTCGTCCATGGTTCGGCCCACACCGCATGGCTCATGGTGAACTGGTGTTCACGGTCCATGGATCGTAGGCTGGGTCTTCGGTGGACCGAGTCTATCCTTCTTCCCTTTGGCTTAGTCTATGTGCATCGGGTGCAGGCGTGTGTGGCCCGCGAGGAAGGATTCCTCCGCTTCCTTCCCCGGCGTGCTCCCACCGGTGGTGCGCTCACCGGCGAGGCGGTCGGGTGTGCAAGTGGTGGCCATGCCATGACGGCGGCGTCATGAGCGCGGCGTGCGCGTGCACTGCTACAGCGTCCAGGGGCTAGGAGGAGGTCTCAGCCAAAGGACTCACCGAGGGGTGCTGGCGGTGTTCGTTGGTGGTGCGGTGGCGAGGCACGTTGTCAGGGTAGGCGCTTAGGGCAGCGCTCTGGCTCCAGTGATCGGTGTCTCTGAGCTCCCTACTCACCTCTCCTCTTCCAAATTCCTTCTCGGCCCTCTTCTCTCAGTGTGGTGCGGGCTATTGGGCCACCGAGCGGTAGTGTCGTGGGCTGAGGAATCCCTAGGGTGCTCTGGCGTCGCTTTATAGCCCTAGGGTCCTAGGTTCATCCATGGTGGATGGGGCGGACAGCTGGCGATGCGCCGTTGGCATCGGACGGTATCACGGGCGTGGGTGGTTGTCGTAGGGGTTGCATGGGCGCGGTGCCAAGGGGACAGGGCTAGGTGATTCGCATGACCCCGGGCCCACGCCTGTTGTTTTGGTCGGGACTCAGTCGGAGGAGGTGCCAGCGTGGGGAGGAAGAAGACACTGTGTCAGGGAGTGGCTGACGCGTGGGGTCCAGTGGCAGCGGCAGCTGGTGGGGCAGACGGGCACGCGGGTGTGAGCGCATGCTGGGCTGGCTTGCTGGGCCGGTCGCTCGGTCGCACGAGTTGGGCCGGCCTGCGCGCGAACCAGGGCTGGCTTGCGGGCCGAGCCGGCTGCAAGGCCTTCTCCCTTTCTTTTCTTTTTCTGTTTTATTTTTCTTCTTCTTTGTTTGAATTCAAATTTGATTTGGAATTTGAATTCAAAACTGGTGTACCTCATCCATTGGATTATTAGATGTGAATTCCACAACACTCTTATACATTTTAGGAACTTTATTTAGCTATTTTGTATAACAAAAATAGGTGTAGTTTTGTTATACAAAAATAGAAATAGTTTTCTCTTTTAAGCATTTATTCTTTGGTTTGATTAATAATTACTTTATGGTTTATTACTTTAAAGGAGTTGTTAAGCATTATATAAAGCAAATGGAAATCCATATCACCATTTAAATTAACAATGTATGCTACATTTTATTTGTTAGGATTTAAATAAACATAATTAACAAATAACATGCCATGCTCATGAAATTGTCTAGTTGGGTTACAACTAATGCAACACCTAGGGTTGGCTCCTACAGATGTCACTCAACATTGCATAGGGTAACAACAAAAAATTTGTAGTTGTGATTTTTTTGGTGTGTGGATTTTTGGGTTGTTACAGTCCTACCCCCTTAACAGAATCTCGTCCCCGAGATTGAAGCGTAACGTACTCTTCGAAGAGGTAAGGGTATCGTAGCCGGAGGTCAGACTCTTTCTCCCATGTTGCTTCTCTCTCAGTGTGATTGCTCCATTGGATCTTGCACATAGGAATAGTTTTGCTTCGGGTCTCTATGGTATCTCTACCCATAATTCTAATAGGATGTTCTTTATACTCGAGAGTGTCTTGAATGTCAAGTGTATCAGTTGGGACTACTTCATCGGGCACTCTTAAACACTTGCGTAGCTATGAGACATGGAATACGGAATGTACACCCACCAATTTCTCAGGTAGCTCAAGTTTGTAAGCGAGTTTTCCAATTCTCTTACGGATCTTGTATGGCCCAACAAATCTAGGGGCTAGCTTTCCTTTCACATGGAATATGATAGTTCCACGTAGCAGGGATACCTTGAGATAGACGAAGTCTCCCACATTGAACTCAAGTTCTCTTCTTCTTTTGTCAGCATAGCTCTTGTATCGACTTTGGGTAGCTCTCAAATTCTCCTTTACTTAGGCAACTCCTTCTTCGGCATCTTGAATCTTAGCGGAATCAAAGAACGATCTTTCCCCCGGTGGAGACCACATCAAAGGTGTCTTACAAGGTCTGCCATACAGAGCTTCAAATGGCGACATCTTGACACTGGCTTGGTAGCTGTTGTTTGTAAGAGAACTCTACATAGGGTAGGCATTTCTCCCAATCAGAGCCATAATTCAGTACACTAGCGCGGAGCATGTCTTCTAAGATCTGATTTACTTGTTCCGTCTATCCATCTGTCTATGGGTGATAAGCGGTACTGAAATCAAGTTTGGTCCCAATGGACTTGTGCAGGGCTTCCTAGAATTGGGACACAAACTGAGGACCATGATCAGATACAATACTAGAGGGAGCTCCATGCAGTCTGAGAATATGCTCAACATATAGATCTGCTAATTTTTTGGCATCGGTCTTGGTCTTAACTGGTACAAAGTGAGCAATCTTGGTCAAATGATCAACAATCACCCAGATGGAATCATTGCCTTTCTGTGAACGGGGCAATCCAACTATGAAATCCTTGGATATGCTCTCCCATTTCCACTCAGGAACATCAAGAGGCTTCAGCAATCCTGCAGGCCTTTGATGTTCAACCTTGACTCTATTACAGGTGTCACACCATGCCACATGTCCTGCAATGTCTATCTTCATGCCTTTCCACCAAAAGTGTTTCTGATACATCTTTGAACCTCTAGGGTGAATACAGTACTTGGAATCATGAGCTTCTGATAGAATTTCCTCTTGTAGTACTGGGTCAGATGGAACACAGATTCTATCCTTAAACTAGATGGTTCCTTGTTCATCTTCTTGGTGGTTGGTCTTGTAGCCTAGTTTCATTAGACCATGGAGATATTCGATCTCTTCAAAACTTTTCTGAGCTTGACGGATGCGATCTATGAGATCATACTGTATGCGGAGCTCATTCAACAAGCCATGCGGTAGTATCTCAAGTTGGAAATCATCAATCTCTTCCTTGAGCTCAGGTGGTATGGATTCAGTGATCAAAGTGTGACAGTAACTCTTGTGACTGAGAGCATCTGTGACTACATTAGCTTTTCCCAGATGATAGTGAATTTCCAGGTCATAGTCCTTGATCAACTCTAGCCATCGGCGTTGCCTCATATTTAGATCTTCCTGAGTGAAAAAGTACTTCAAGCTCTTGTGATCCATATAGATATCACACTTGTTGCCTATCAAGTAGTGTCTCTAGATCTTCAAGGCATGCACAACTGCTGCTAACTCAAGATCATGGGTTAGGTAACGGTTTTCCTGTTCTTTCAACTGTCAGGAAGCATATGCAATTAGTCTTCCACCTTGCATCAATACACAACCAAGTCCTTGACAGGATGCATCACAATAGACCACGAAATCTTTGCTGATATCAGGCAATGCTAGCACAGGAGTTGTGGTAAGTTTCTATTTCAATTCCTGGAAGCTTTGTTCGCACTCGGGCATCCATTCAAACTCCTTGGTCTTCTTTAGAAGGTTGGTCATTGGGTGGGCTATCTTGGAGAAGTTTTTGATGAATCAACGATAATATCTGGCCAATCCCAAGAAACTTCTGATTTCTGTCATATTACGGGGTTGATCCCACTCTTTCACAGCTTCAATCTTGGCTGGGTCAACTGCGACACCTTCAGTTGATAGTACATGGCCTAGGAAGGCAACTTCCTATAGCCAAAATTTGCATTTGCTGAACTTTGCGTAGAGCTGATGTTGTGCTAATTTCTCAAACACGGTTCTCAGGTGATGTTCATGTTCTTCGGCGGTGGGTGAATAAACAAGAATGTCATCAATGAATACTACCACGAACTTATCCAGATCATCCATGAAAACCTATTTCATCATGTTCATGAAGTATGCGGGAGCATTCGTGAGTCCAAAGGACACCATAGTGAACTCATACTGCCCATACCTAGTCACGAAAGCTGTCTTCGGGATGTCACTATCTCAAATCTTCATCTGATGATAGCTAGATCTGAGATCAATCTTGGAGAAATACTTGGCACCTCGAAGCTGATCAAGCAGATCATCAATTCTTGGCAGAGGGTACTTGTTCTTGATGGTGACTGCGTTCAAGTTCCGGTAGTCAATGCACATTCTCATCGAGCCATCCTTCTTCTTAATGAATAGAATAGGGGATCCCCAAGGTGAAGCACTAGGTCTGATATACCCCTTTGAGATGAGCTCATCAAGCTATTTCTTGAGCTCGGCCAGTTCATCAACTGACATGCGATAGGGTCTCTTGGCAATAGGTCCTATTCTCGGCAAAAGATCAATGATGAACTCCATGTCATGGTCTGGTGGCATACCTAGTAATTCCTTAGGGAATACATCGGGATAGTCTCTGACCATAGGCACATCATGAACTGTCTTCTCCTCTTTTTGTGATTCTGAACTTGCTTTAAGGGCACATAGGATAGAAGTGGACTTTCCGGACTGAGGTTCACATCTAATTACTTGGCCTGATAGGTGGGTCACTTGGACGTATCTAGGTGAACATGATATGATACCTCAGTGAATGGTTAGCCAATCCATACCTAAGATGACATCTAGGTTTGTGGAAGGTAACAGGGTTAGGTCGGCTTTAAAGATAAGACCCTCAATGGTAAGACTCACTCCCTTACAGATGTGGGTGCACTTTAGGTCTCATAATGGTGAACTGGTGATGATAGGCTTTCCATGTGGGGTTATAGGTAAGTCATGCTCTCATGCAAACTTGGATGATATATAAGAACAAGTTGCTCTAGAGTCAAATAGAACTGATGCAGTATTGCCATTAACTAAAAACATACCGTACACAACATCAGGGGCAGCCTATGCTTCCTCGATGTCTAGATGGTTGAGACATCCACGGGTAGCAGATCCCTTGAACTGAGACTTCTGAGTAACTGAGTTCTGTGGGCACTCAGCGGCTTTGTGACCTGGTTGGCCACAAGCGAAGCAGGTGAAAGGCATACCGCCTGTAGGGGTTGGTGCGGGTGCCTTCTAGTTTCCAGTGCCTGGTGCGGAGCGGTTCCATGCTGGGCGTTCATTCATAGAGCAGGAATGGTTGAAATGGTCCTGAGTGTTGTGGTCCTGAGCATAATGGTCCCGGGTGTAATGATCCTGAGCAGGGTGGGAGTATTTGGTGGTGTAGCCTCCACTACCCCTACTCGATCCAGGGTTGTCATCCTTGTTGTGGTGAGAGCGTTCCCTGGGTGGTGCATCTCTATGGAACCTTTTGCGATCACTTCCACGGAAGGACTCCTCAGGCTTACGCTTCCTCTCCCTGTACTCCGCTCCCGCATCAGCATGGTCCTTCTCAATCTGGATGTAGTGATCCACCAGAGCACATAGCGTGCTACTCTCAATACCGCCGAACTTCAGCTTGATGTGCGGGTTAAGTCCCTTGCAGTAATAGTATAGCTTCTCCTTCTCAGAGTTCACAACATAGGAAGGTGCATAGCGTAGAAGGTTGGTGAAAGGAGTAGTGTACTCAGTCACCCTATCCTTCCCCATCCTGATGTTGCAGAACTCCTCAGCTTTGGTCTCCATGATACCCTTGGGAATGTGATACTCAGTGAATGCTTCGGTGAACTCATCCCATGAGATGTTAGCAGGGTCCTCATGGGAATCACTGAAACTGTCCCACCAGGCACGTGCTGCACCTGTGAGCTGGTGTGTGGCAGCTTGAACACACTCATCGTCGGTGAAAGTGGTGAGGTCAAGCTTCTTCTCTATCTCCTTGAGCCAGTCATCGGCCACAAGAGGGTCAGGATCGATGCCATCATAGGTAGGTGGCCTTAGCTTTAGAAATCCTTCCAGTTTCCTTTGAAAGTCATTCTACTAGCCTCCCTGGTGACGGTTTGCTCTGTTAACAAGAGCTACAAGAAGTTGAGTCTATTGTGCCATCACTTCTGCTAGGTTCGGTGGTGGTGGTGGCAGAATGTTCTCCTCAGGCGGTGGGGTATTCTCCAAGTTGAAGGGTATCCTTCCACGTCCATGGTCGCGGCCACGGCCACGGTTGTTGCCACCACACCCCCCATTTGGTTCGACTAGTTTGAGGGTGGGCGCACGTCCACGGTTCATTAGGCGATTAGATCGGCGGTTCGGCATCTGCAACACGAATCATAGGAATTTTAGTGTTTGTGCCATAAGTGCTTATAATTTATGGTTACATGATTTTGACAATTTAAAGAAAAACATTTATTCTATCCAACACTCATTACAAAGAAGCAATAAGGTCCATAAAATGCAATAAGATCCAAAACATTTATTACATGGGTTTTATTACATAGCATCATCTCCAGTAGCTACACTTGAAGACTCGCAAGAATCGTACTACGCATAGTGTCTCATATTACATCTCAATAGGGGTACATCATGGGGTACAACTTATGGAAGCCACTGACATGACTCATGACCACACAGGGTCATCTACTCTAACTCGTACACCGTAGCTGGGATACGACTGTTCTTGATCTCGATCTCCTCGTCAGACTTGTGAAGTCGGGACACGTACTTCAAGGCCTCGGCGAGCTCCTTAGTAGGCTTGGCTCCAGGTAGGGTAGGGCTGGTGTCTAGGTTGAGGCGAGTTGGGGCTAACTCAAACTCCTCTATCCTAGGCTTCGTCTTGCTGCGAATCTCCTTGGGTAGCTGATCCCACATACCCTTCATCTCCCTGAGGCGCTTCTTGTCAAACTTCTGCCAAGCCTGCCATGTCCTCTCACACTTGTCGTATAGGTACTCGTTCTGCCTGAGTGCCTCGATCAGGTGACCCTGGTTGCGAATGGCCTTCTTCCTAAACTCCTCTAGATCCTGAGTCATGGTCTTGTTCCGAGATTGGATTTTCAGCATATTAATCCCCTTGGACCTCTCTCTGTCCCCTATGCGGTTGAACTTGGCCTTCTTGTCATCCAACTCTCTCTGCAACTCCAAGACCTTGCTATCGAGGTAGTAGTTCCTGTTGCCTAGGTCGGTGGCTTTGTCCTATAAGTCTGCGACCTCGGTTCTGTGGACTTCTTCACGACGGTTGAGTTCATTCTGTAGCTTGGCAACTGTCTCAAGTAGACTAGCTCGCTCCTGTGCTCCCTGTGAGTCTCGCTCCTAGTACTCCCACAGAAGGGCCTAGTCCTGACGTCTCCTCTGCTCTAGCTGGGTCATGTACCTATCCTGCTCCCATAGGTGGATAGACGAGATGCGAAGGCATCTATCCTCCTCAGCAAGGATAACTCTACCGGCTGTGAAACTCTGCTCACTAGGGGTAAGGCTAAGGTCGAGGGCCTGGGGAAGTAGACGGAACTCGGTCATCTTTAGGTGCTCGTAGTGGTCCCTCATCACTCTGCGAAGTGCCTTGTGTGAGATAGCTCGCAGTCCCTCCTTGAATGTATCCTCTATAGTCAACTCGGTGAAAGCTGGGACAGAAAGGTAAGGTAGTGCTAGCTAGGAACTCAACTGAGGTGACAATCGGTCCCTCGATTCCTCCTTCTTGAGCTAGCTTCCCAGTGCAGGTGACCTTGACAAGCTCATCGGGAACTCCTAACATGACGAGAACTTGGTAGAGGGTTTGTGCAAAACCCTCGAGCTCACGTAGGTCGAAGGTAAGCTTGGCGTGGTCCAGAGGTAGCGGTCCTAAAGGTGGCCAGTCGACGTTCGTTGCCATCTGCATGTTTTAAGGAAACAGGTGTTAGCAGGTCAATAATAAATAAGCCTTGCATAAAAGTAAATGCAGGGTCGGTATATAACCGAAGGATGGGCTGTTCACGTCCTATTCTATCGTCCATTTCTGAGGGTTTCGTCCTATAGTCAAGTATGGCTCTAATACCAACTGAAGCGACCTGATTTCCACGAAGGGAAATCCACAGAGTCCAAGTGTATTATGACCGTTGTAGATCATATTACCCAAATTC
The DNA here is from genome assembly GCF_019320115.1 of Miscanthus floridulus. Lineage (NCBI taxonomy): Eukaryota > Viridiplantae > Streptophyta > Magnoliopsida > Poales > Poaceae > Miscanthus > Miscanthus floridulus. The sequence goes on from NC_089588.1 coordinate 46,463,293, forward strand.
CAGTCAAATACCACATCCATACAACGATAATATCAGAGTACTTAAAGTGCGGAATTACATAAATTATTACATCGCCGCATTAGCAGAATCAAAAGTAGCATTCATTCAGAACAGTTGGAAGATAAGATCGCCAAACTCGAGCGTAGGAACGAACCCCTCAACCATCAAACTCCTCGGAACTATACTCCTCAGCAGAACCTGTGTGCCAAAATTTATCAGTACGATTTGTACTGGCCACTCCCACCCTATGAGCTTTGCTTTGTGGAAATTAGATGCAAGTGAGATATAATCAAAAGGAACCTATAAGGCTGGGGTTTTCTATGTTTTAGCATATCCAGTGTATAATAATAGTTGATCAAGTTTTAACACCATTCCCACACACATTCCACCCCATTCCTTTCTAGAGCCAGGTTTCGATCCTAGGATCGATATACCACCATCTCCACACCATCACCATACCATCGCTCACTCGATAGGCCAACTCCCTCTTGGCACTGTCTCAAGGCCCGTAGCCCCTGGCTACAACCGACACTCTCTCACGGGGGAAGAAGAGGACTCATCTCACTATCTAGTTTAAGCAAAACCCAGGAAAGGTCCATAGCCGACAAGTCAGCACATGTATCGATCGATCAACCATACACTCTGCAAAGGTTTTACATAACCACAAGATCTGGCTTCTTCGCTGACTGTAACACCCTAAAATTTGCCACTTTTGAAAATAGAGTTAAAATGATTTAATTGTGAATTATTGTGCACATGAAAACATAGGAAAATAAAAATTTCATTAATTTAAGATTTATCATAAGGTAGAAACGTGTTTGTTGCATTCATGCCGGTCGCACCTCGTGTTTCTATGTGCAAAATGTGTGTTTTTTTATATGTTTAGTAGACGAATATCTATCTTTAGGAATTTTCCAACTTCTTTCTGGAATTTAATTCCTACCTCCTTCACCGTAATCTTTATGTTCCGAGTTCCCAACAATATTTTTATGAGCTCCAAATACTTTATTTGGGTTCATCATGTTTCAAAGTGTCTCTGGAAATTTTCCCCAAATTTTCGGAGGTCCCGGAGTATTTTTCATGACTTAAATATCAATTCTGGACTTTTCTAGAATTATTTTATCCACAAAATTAATTAATTCCGAAAATAATAAATCTCTCATTTATCCCAACGCTCAAAGCCCATGTGCAATAATCCTAATAAATCCTAAAGGCCCATGCATTTATTTACTAATGAGCTTTAATGTTTATTTAGGCCCATTAGTAAATGTGGAGGGGGTAACATCAATTAGTACCATATCGCTAGTTGACGTGAATGTGGGGAGTTTTTCTTCCTATATATATCAACCAACCCCTTGGGCAAAGCAAACCAAAACTACCATATGGGGAGCCCCTAGTTTGGGAAATCCCTCGTGTAGTAAATTATATTTTTCTCCTCTTTCTCTCGTCGTTGCTATCGCCGTTGCCGTTGTCGTCTTGCTCCTCCTACGCCACCGAGGTACCCCTAGGTAAGACCGCCATCCAAAATGTTTTCCCAAACTTCGTCTTCTTCTTTTAAAAGCGTAGTTTCGTTGGTTTAGATCCAAAATACGTTTTCAACTATTTACAGAATTGCCACTGATTTTGTTTTAGCCATAACTTCTCCGTTTTAACTCTGATTTGATCCGTTCAACTTGCGTTAGGTTTGTAATTTCATAATCTACGTGTTCATACTACTGTTCAGTATGTTTTTAACTTTTAAAATTCGTGATTAGATTTAATCTATTATTCAATTAAAAGAAATCTTGTTTAAATCATATCTTCTGCGTCTTAGATCCGTTTTAGTCCATTCAAGTTGCGTTAGATTCATAGCGTCAAGATCTACGCGTTAGTAACAGTGTTTATCATGTCAATAATACTGTAAATTCATGGTTTGAATCATATCTTAAATAACAATTATGCAACTGGATTTTATAAATAGAATATGATTTGTTTTACTTTAGTTTTATAAATCAAATCTAAATTTGACTTAAATTATAATCTCTATAAAATATCTTATATATGTTTTTATATATTTAAAACACATGAAGCTAACAGTTTTATATTTTCTCCTATGAGCGAATCTTTCGGTAGATGTATCTTTTTCACCGTAGCTTCGATTAGCGTGTTTTTCGCGTCTGTGTGTTCGTAGCGAGACGTAGATTCGTTTTACAAACTTTTTATCTTGATTTTATGTTTGGTGTACTGTTCTAATTTAGATCTATTGTTGCTTCGTGTATGATTGTACGGATGTTTGTGTGGTGCTTTATGATTACGTCCAGTCGGTGAGATATACGTGGTGATCAAGAAGAAAAAGAAGAAGAACATTGAAGATTAAAGCTTACCGAATGATCGGTGTTTAAGGCAAGTATAGCATGGGACCATCCTTGTTGCCTATTCACTGTTAATCATTTAATTCATACTGCATGTGTCTACCTTGACTACCACTAAGGAATTCCTAGCCTTTTGTACTTGTGCCTTGTTACCTATGGGGTATTGCATTGGGTAGTATGATGCTAGTGCTCAATTAAAGACCATGATCTTGTAACTTGACTGATAGAATATGCAATAAACATTAAAAGATGCTTTTTAGCAACCTGGAACAAGGGGGCTAGAGCATTGGGCTGTTTTATGGTGCTCTAGATTCCTCTCCCTAAGGACTTATCTGTAAGTGATCATCCGGGACTTACAGTACAGCTGTGAGGGCTACATGGCTCTGGCTTTAGCTCAGTATGAGGACCTTTTCTAGCTTGTCAGTGGTTACCTTTATTGGCGTAAGAATGGCTTGATGAATCAGGTATTGGACAGCCTCTACTCTTATGTGTATAGCCGTGATGGAATTGTGCCATTCGACAGGGGGTTCCTACATCTGTTTGCCGAGTGAATCTAATGGCCCTAACTTGTTAGACGAACCTTTGAAAGGCTTCATAGTGAACCCTGCCGACCTTCCTTGGTAGTAGGTCAAGAGGCTGATCACCTCGCGCGAAAGGGTAAATCACGACTCACAGTGAAAGTATACAACCTCTGCAGAGTGTAAAACTAGTATATCAGCCGTGCTCATGGTCATGAGTGGCCTTGGAACATTTATGGAATAGATGATGAACACAGATGATACTGATGATGAAGATGCTCACTAATGGTTAATTGTTTATGCTATTCATTATTCATGTTTACTTGATCATGTGTTTATGGGCTTGAGGTGAACTTGTTGCTACTCAATCGCTAAAATCATGACTTATTAAAAGCTAATCGCAGTTAAACCAGTGTTAGCCTTTTGAGCCTCATGAACCCCATGTTATATTTGTTGAGTACGACATGTACTTACGCTTGTTTTATTTTCAATTATTTGGATAAAAATCCCGGATGGGTACCGGATTGCTAGAGTTTGGATGAATTAGGCTTGTAATCAACCAGTCAGTTGTCTCTGTGGATTTGGAGTCTTCGCCTGAAGATCGGAGTTGTCTTTACGCTGTCTATACTCTGAGGTTATATTCTTTATACTAATACGTTATGTATTTCAGCATTGTCTATTGATATTACCCTTATTTGTAGCTATATGTGAGATTTGACTTCCTGGGCTCACATATGGTGTGTATCTGGTTTTGTTCTTAAAACCGGGTGCTACAAAGTGGTATCAGAGCAATGCTGACTGTAGGACACAAGCCTAGTAGGAACTGGTCGTTTTAAGGTTTATAAGTTGCTACAAGAACCCTTGCTCTATGAACCTTGATATTTTCTTTTCTACTATATCTCTACCCTTGCTATTCATCTCTACCTTAGTGCTTATTTTAAAGTCTTTGTTCTTATCTTCACTCCTTGATTTGATATGCTTTTAGAACTATTCCTCACCACCTTCTTGCGTAATCTAAAGATAAGTCTTAGGATTGTTACCCCTAGTACAATGAGGACGATAGTATCGCAAGTTGAGTCAATGATTGAATTGTGCATCTTTATTGCTTTATTGAACTGTCATTATGCTTATGATTGTTTTGGATTTTTGTAATGATTGTAATGATCTTGTTGGGTGTCCCCACAATTTCATTTAGTTTATAGGCCTAAGGTATAAGGATCAATGAAATAAATAGTCGGGTTTTGATTTTCTTCTGTTTTCCCTATCCTATCTTTTCGGAGCAGTCCACACTCTTCGGTTTATATATCTGTTCTTGGATGACCTAAAATCATGAGAAAATTCTGGACAATAGTAGACTTCAATATATTTATCTGAGCGCAAGAATGAGCCTGATAGCTATTTTGGTGGTGGAGATACGAAAATCACAAGGCGATGCATCTGTGCTGTTTGGAATCTAGAGTAGTTTCTGTTGTGCACTATTTTCGACCAAGTTAGCTGCAGAATTTGGAAAAGTGTTCTATAAGGAAGTTGTGGAGAATTTGGTAATCTTTCCAACGGTATAAGCTACAACTTCATTGGATTAACAGAATGGGAGTTACAGCTGTTTTACTGCGCTGCTGTTTTTGTGCTTGCGAGGCATCCCAGATTTCTTGTTCTTGCCCATACACAACAGTATTGTTGGGATGTCAGAACATCTTGATATTAGTTTGCTCATCTAAAAGAATGTGCAAGCTATACTTTGGTGTCCCCTAGTTTATCTCTTCTTAAGGGGGGTAGCCAAGTTGAGGAATTTACAAGATGAAGTGTCCTACGTTCTAGTTTGCGTAGCAGAAGCGTGGTGGTACCCAAAGATATGAGAGAAACTCAGAGTTTCAATGGGATTTGGTTAAAGGTCCAAGGAAGGTTTATCCAAGATCATCAAGATTTTGATAGAGCTACTGGAGAAGTTATCAAGTTAGTTTGGATAAAGACCCCAGCTAAGTGTTGGAAGGAGTCCAAGAAGAGGTTGATGTAAAACCTATGTATTAACTTTGCCAGATCCAGACAAGAGTTTCATATCTACAATGATGCACCTTGTAAAGGTGTGGGATGTGTCCTTATGCAAGAAGAAAAATGTAGTACCTTGCTCATTAAGTCAGCAAAGGAAGCGTGAGTTAAACTACCTAGCATGTTATCTGGAGTTATTCATTGTGGAGCATGGAAGTACTATCTTTTTAGAAGTAAAAGTAATATCTAGGAGGAACACAAGAATCTATAGGACATCTTCACTAAGTTGGTCTTGAGCTTGTGTTACCCTCATTGGAATGAAATTACTTGTGACTTGGAAAAGTGCTATCACTAGGAGAAGCAAAAGTCGCGACCGATGCCCTTAGCAATGGAGAATTGTGCTAAGAAGGTTCGGGTGACACCAAGGGCTAAGAATCGTATTCCAAGTTTGAGCAACTTGATAGGAATCATTAATGTTTTGAAGATTGGTAAGAGAATCTCCTTCTGGCCAAGAGATTCATTAGGCTTCGTTGGAAGGTGAATATATTAAGAAAGAGAATTGATATTACGGACTAAAAAGGAAAGATGGTCTAGTGATTGGAGGTACCTGAGAGTTGTTTGGAGTACCTATCAGAATCTTGGAATTAGTTTGGCAAGTTACTTGGAGTAAGATTCACAGGTATGCAAAGTAAGATGAAATTCTTATCAAGACGATGGAATTGCACGAGGTCGTAAAGAAGAGTCTAAAGATGAAGTACCTCTATCTCCTAGTCGACGTCGTCCAAATCTCGAGGACGAGATTCATCTTAAGGGGGTAGAATTGTAACACCCTAAAATTTGCCACTTTTGAAAATAGAGTTAAAATGATTTATTTGTGAATTACTGTGCACATGAAAACATAGGAAAATAAAAATTTCATTAATTTAAAATTTATCATAAGGTAGAAATGTGTTTGTTGCATTCATGCCGGTCGCACCTCGTGTTTCTATGTGCAAAATGTGTGTTTTTTATATGTTTAGTAGACGAATATCTATCTTTAGGAATTTTCCAACTTCTTTCTGGAATTTAATTCCTACCTCCTTCACCGTAATATTTATGTTCTGAGTTTCCAACAATATTTTTATGAGCTCCAAATACTTTATTTGGGTTCATCATGTTTCAAAGTGTCTCTGGAAATTTTCCCCAAATTTTCGGAGGTCCCGGAGTATTTTTCGTGGCTTAAATATCAATTCTGGACTTTTCTAGAATTATTTTATCCACGAAATTAATTAATTCCAAAAATAATAAATCTCTCATTTATCCCAACGCTCAAAGCCCATGTGCAATAATCCTAATAAATCCTAAAGGCCCATGCATTTATTTACTAATGAGCTTTAATGTTTATTTAGGCCCATTAGTAAATGTGGAGGGGGTAACATCAATTAGTACCATATCGCTAGTTGACGTGGATGTGGGGAGTTTTTCTTCCTATATATATCAACCAACCCCTTGGGCAAAGCACACCAAAACTAACATATGGGGAGCCCCTAGTTTGGGAAATCCCTCGTGTAGTAAATTATATTTTTCTCCTTTCTCTCACCGTTGCTGTCGCCGTCGTCGTCGCCGTCGCCGTTGCCGTTGTCGTCTTGCTCCTCCTACGCTGCCGAGGTACCCCTAGGTAAGACCGCCATCCAAAATGTTTTCCCAAACTTTGTCTTCTTCTTTTAAAAGCGTAGTTTCGTTGGTTTAGATCCAAAATACGTTTTCAACTATTTACAGAATTGCCACTGATTTTGTTTTAGCCATAACTTCTCCGTTTTAACTCCGATTTGATCCGTTCAACTTGCGTTAGGTTCGTAATTTCATAATCTACGTGTTCATACTACTGTTCAGTATGTTTTTAACTTGCGTCTGTGTGTTCGTAGCGAGACGTATATTCGTTTTATAAACTTTTCATCTTGATTTTATGTTTGATGTACTGTTCTAATTTAGATCTATTATTGCTTCATGTATGATTGTACGGATGTTTGTGTGGTGCTTTATGATTATGTCCAGTCGGTGAGATATACGTGGTGATTAAGAAGAAAAAGAAGAAGAACGTTGAAGATTAAAGCTTACCGAATGATCGGTGTTTAAGGCAAGTATAGCATAGGACCATCCTTGTTGCCTATTCACTATTAATCATTTAATTCATACTGCATGTGTCTACCTTGACTACCACTAAGGAATTCCTAGCCTTTTGTACTTGTGCCTTGTTACCTATGGGGTATTGCATTGGGTAGTATGATGCTAGTGCTCAATTAAAGATCATGATCTTGTAACTTGACTGATGGAATATGCAATAAACATTAAAAGATGCTTTTTAGCAACCTGGAACAACGGGGCTAGAGCATTGGGCTGTTTTATGGTGCTCTAGATTCTTCTCCCTAAGGACTTATCTATAAGTGATCATCCGGGACTTACAGTACAGCTGTGAGGGCTACATGGCTCTAGCTTTAGCTCAGTATGAGGACCTTTTCTAGCTTGTTAGTGGTTACCTTTTTTGGCGTAAGAATGGCTTGACAAATCGGGTATTGGACAGCCTCTACTCTTATGTGTATAGCCATAATGGAATTGTGCCATTCGACAGGGGGGTTCCTACATCTGTTTGCCGAGTGAATCTAATGGCCCTAACTTGTTAGACGAACCTTTGAAAGGCTTCATAGTGAACCCTGCCGACCTTCCTTGGTAGTAGGTCAAGAGGCTGATCACCTCGGGCGAAAGGGTAAATCACGACTCATAGTGAAAGTGTACAGCCTCTGTAGAGTGTAAAACTAGTATATCAGCCGTGCTCACGGTCACGAGTGGCCTTGGAACATTTATGGAATAGATGATGAACACAGATGATACTGATGATGAAGATGCTCACTAATGGTTAATTGTTTATGCTATTCATTATTCATGTTTACCTGATCATGTGTTTATGGGCTTGAGGTGAACTTGTTGCTACTCAATTGCTAAAATCATGACTTATTAAAAGCTAATCGCAGTTAAACTAGTGTCAGCCTTTTGAGCTCATGAACCCCATGTTATATTTGTTGAGTGCGACATGTACTTACGCTTGTTTTATTTTCAATTATTTGGATAAAAATCTCGGATGGGTACCGGATTGCTAGAGTTTGGAGGAATTAGGCTTGTGATCAACCAGTCAGTTGTCTCTGTGGATTTGGAGTCTTCGCCTAAAGATCAGAGTTATCTTTACGCTGTCTATACTCTGAGGTTACATTGTTTATACTAATATGTTATGTATTTCAGCATTGTCTATTGATATTACCCTTATTTGTAGCTATATGTGAGATTTGACTTCCTGGGCTCACATATGGTGTGTATCTGGTTTTGTTCTTAAAACCGGGTGCTACACTGACCATCGTCAACTGGGCTGATTCCGGCTGCTTGCTAGCCTAGGATAATGCCACTCTACCATTTAGCCCTGGTACACCCCAAGTCTAGTCTGGGGCGGCTGAAACTGTGAGTCATGAGCCAGGTCCACAAGGTCTCCAAGAAGTCTCGAAAGGGTGTGGGGGAATCCTCCGTGCCCCGTACCTCCTTACACTGTCCGCTATCAACCTAGCAGTAGTGGCAATATCCTACCATGTAGTCTGGCCGTCCCGCACCATATAGGGCGAGTGGTACGTAAGGCTTCCTAGTGAATCTGAGTACTAGTAAGTCCTTAGGGATGGCCAAGCCAAATTGTCTTCATCAGGGTTTCCATTTACCGTGCCACAATAGCACCTCCATCCCGGGCTCCTCCCATCATAGGTTCACACCCAGGACCACCTCATATACCATTTACCCAGGACCAAATTGTCTTCATCAGTGTAGCCGTCTCTGTACTCCTCACGGTACTCACGATCCTCATCCATCTGGTTCTCCTCCGAGTCTGCATATGTTCGAATTATAGTCGCGTTAGCGACGTCTATAGAATAGCACAAAGAAGCAATGAAAATTCAAAAGAGACAAATGCACTCAAACATGGGTTCATTGCGTAAAGTTCGATTTTAGATGAATTTTGGTCCTGGTTTCATATTTTTCTGAGGTCGTATGAATTAGTTATGAATTTCTGAAGTTTAAATCATCTCTGAAATTAATTAAGGCTGATTAATTTAGGGCTGACACGTGTCACACTGTGACTGGTCCATGTGGCATGCTGACATCAGCATGAGATCAGCATGATGTCATCCTTTCGGCTCTGAGTTGACAAGTGGGGTCCTACTGATGTCATCTTGACGTCAGCATGACGTCATCGACGTCATCAGTTCCAATAGGTGGGGCCAGGGCTCTTGGGGCACTGACTTGTGGGTTCGGTCAAAGTCAACGTCAAGTCAATGGATGAGTCAACGGTCAATAGATCACACTCGCTGACAGGTGGGGTCAGGGCTGCTGACGTCACCGTGACATCATCATGACATCACCTTGGCTATGTTTGTTACTGACAGGTGGGACCCACATGACGTCGTCATGATGTCAGCATGACATCACCTACTGACAAGTGGGTCCAGAGTCTCTGTGTCGCTGACATGTGGGTCTGGTCAATCGATCAACATTGACCGGTCAACGGTCAACATGGACCGGGTCCGAACTGGGCCAGTTGGGCCTGGATATGGGCTGGGCTTTGGCCCACCACGTGGCATGCTGTGGCACTGCCACGTCGTAGCTAAGGGCCTCCACTAGGCTTCATCCACGGTTCGGCCCACACCGCATGGCTCACGATGAACTGGTGTTCACGGTCCATGGACCGTAGGCTAGGTCTTCGGTGGACCGAGTCTATCCTTCTTCCCTTTGGCTTAGTCTACGTGCACCGGGTGCAGGCATGTGTGGCCGGTGAGGAAGAATTCCTCTGCTTCCTTCCCCAACGTGCTCCTGCCAGTGGTGTGCTCACTAGTGAGCTCCCACAGTGGTGCTGGTGTCCAATTGAGGTGGGAAAAGCTTCACCAAGCCTTGGCGTGTATGGTGGTGGGGTCAAGGTGGCGGCCAGGGCTTCTCAGGGCATTGGCCATGGTGATCGGTGGCTCAGTCGTGGTGGTGCTCGCCGGCGGGGCATCTCGGGGCTGTTCTAGGGGTCCTAGTGCCCCGTTTCCTTTCAGACGGCTAGCGAGAGATAGGGTATAGCGTCGACGATGACCATAGGGCGTGGCGGAGTCTACGCGTGGTGGTGGTGCACAGCGGAGCTCCGGCCGGTGGTCTGGTGCTCATGGCCAAGGCGCTGCGGCTGGCTATCGGGGTCTTGGTCTACGCAACTATCCTCCGGGCGTCACGGTGGTGCTACGGCTACTTCCTAGTCCGGCGAGGCGGTCGGGTGCACAAGTGGTGGCCGCGCCATGATGGCGGCGTTGTGAGCGCGGTGTGCACGTGCACTGCTATGATGTCCAGGGGCTAGGAGGAGGTCTCAGCCAAAGGACTCACCAAGTGGTGCTGGTCAGCATTCGGTGGTGGTGCGGTGGCGAGGCACGTTGTTGGGGTAGGCGCTTAGGGCGGCGCTTCAGCTCCGGTGATCGGCGTCTTTGAGCTCCCTGCTCGCCTCTCCTCTTCCGAATTCCTTCTCGGCCCTCTTCTCTCGGTGCGGTGCGGGTTGTTGGGCTACCGAGCAGCGGCGTCGTGGGCTGAGGAATCCCTAGGGTGCTCTGGTGTTGCTTTATAGCCCTGGGGTCTGAGCTTCATCCATGGCGGATGGGGTGGACGGCTGGCGATGCGCCGTTGGCATCGGACGGTATTGCGGGCATGGGTGGTTGGCACAGGGGTTGCGTGGGCGCGGCGCCAAGGGGACAGGGCTAGGTGATTCGCGTGACCTTGGGCCCGCGCCTATCGTTTTGGTCGGGACTCCATCAGAGGAGGTGCCAGCGTGGGGAGGAAGAAGACACTGTGCCAGGGAGTGGCTGACGCGTGGGGTCCAGTGGCAGCGGCAGCTGGTGGGGCAGACGGGCGCGTGGGTGTGAGCGCGTGCTAGGCTGGCTTGCTGGGCCGGTCGCTCGGTCGTGCGAGCTAGGCCGGCCTGCGTGCGAAGCACGGCTAGCTTGCGGGCCGAGCAGGCCGAGCCGGCTGCGAGGCCTTCTCCCTTTCTTTTCTTTTCTGTTTTATTTTTCTTCTTCTTTGTTTGAATTCAAATTTGATTTGGAATTTGAATTCAAAACTGGTGTACCTCATCCATTGGATTATTAAATGTGAAGTCCACAACACTCTTATACATTTTAGGAACTTTATTTAGCTATTTTGTATAACAAAAATAGGTGTAGTTTTGTTATACAAAAATAGAAATAGTTTTCTCTTTTAAGCATTTATTCTTTGGTTTGATTAATAATTACTTTATGGTTTATTACTTTAAAGGAGTTGTTAAGCATTATATAAAGCAAATGGAAATCCATATCACCATTTAAATTAACAATGTATGCTACATTTTATTTGTTAGGATTTAAATAAACATAATTAACAAATAACATGCCATGCTCATGAAATTGTCTAGTTGGGTTACAACTAATGCAACACCTAGGGTTGGCTTCTACAGATGTCACTCAACATTGCATAGGGTAACAACAAAAATTTTGTAGTTGTGATTTTTTTGGTGTGTGGATTTTTGGGTTGTTACAGTCCTACCCCGTTAACAGAATCTCGTCCCCAAGATTAAAGGGTAATGTACTCTTCGAAGAGGTAAGGGTATCGTAGCCGGAGGTCAGACTCTTTCTCCCATGTTGCTTCTCTCTTAGTGTGATTGCTCCATTGGATCTTGCACATAGGAATAGTTTTGCTTCGGGTCTCTTTGGTATCTCTACCCATAATTCTAATAGGATGTTCTTTATACCTGAGTGTCTTGAATGTCAAGTGTATCAGTTGGAACGACTTCATCGGGCACTCTTAAACACTTGCATAGCCGTGAGACATGGAATACGGAATGTACACCCACCAATTTCTCAGGTAGCTCAAGTTTGTAAGCGAGTTTTCCAATTCTCTTACGGATCTTGTATGGCCCAACAAATCTAGGGGCTAGCTTTCCTTTCACATGGAATATGACAATTCCACGTAGCGGGGATACCTTGAGATAGACGAAGTCTCCCACATTGAACTCAAGTTCTCTTCTTCTTTTGTCAGCATAGCTCTTATATCGACTTTGGGCAGCTCTCAAATTCTCCTTTACTTGGGCAAGTCCTTCTTCGGCATCTTGAATCTTAGTAGAATCAAAGAATGATCTTTCCCCGGTTGAGACCACATCAAAGGTGTCTTACAAGGTCTGCCATACAGAGCTTCAAATGGCGACATCTTGATACTAGCTTGGTAGCTGTTGTTGTAAGAGAACTCTACATAGGATAGGCATTTCTCCCAATTAGAGCCATAATTCAGTACACTAGCGCGGAGCATGTCTTCTAAGATCTGATTTACTCGTTCCGTCTGTCCATCTGTCTATGGGTGATAAGCGGTACTGAAATCAAGTTTGGTCCCAATGGACTTGTGCGGGGCTTCCTAGAATTAGGACACAAACTGAGGACCACGATCAGATACAATACTAGAGGGAGCTCCATACAGTCTGAGAATATACTCAACATATAGATCTGCTAATTTTTTGGCATCGGTCTTGGTCTTAACTGGTACAAAGTGAGCAATCTTGGTCAAACGATCAATAATCACCCAGATGGAATCATTGCCTTTCTGTGAACGGGGCAATCCAACTATGAAATCCATGGATATGCTCTCCCATTTCCACTCGGGAACGTCAAGAGGCTTCAGCAATCCTACTAGCCTTTGATGTTCAGCCTTGACTCTATTATAGGTGTCACACTGTGCCACATGTCCTGCAATGTCTATCTTCATGCCTTTCCACCAAAAGTGTTTCTTCAAGTCTTGATACATCTTTGAACCTCCAGGGTGAATACAGTACTTGGAATCATGAGCTTGACGAATGCAATCTATGAGATCATACTGTATGCGGAGCTCATTCAACAAGTCATGCGGTAGTATCTCAAGATGGAAATCATCAATCTCTTCCTTGAGCTTAGGTGGTACGGATTCAGTGATCAAAGTGTGACAGTAACTCTTGCGACTGAGGGCATCTGCGACTACATTAGCTTTTCCCAGATGATAGTGAATTTCCAGGTCATAGTCCTTGATCAACTCTAGCCATCGGCGTTGCCTCATATTTAGATCTTCCTGAGTGAAAAAGTACTTCAAGCTCTTGTGATCCATATAGATATCACACTTGTTGCCTATCAAGTAGTGTCTCCAGATCTTCAAGGCATGCACAACTGCAGCTAACTCAAGATCATGGGTTGGGTAACGGTTTTTGTGTTCTTTCAACTGTCGGGAAGCATATGCAATCACTCTTCCACCTTGCATCAATACACAACCAAGTCCTTGATGGGATGCATCACAATAGACCATGAAATCTTTGCTGATATCAGGTAATGCTAGCACAGGAGTTGTGGTAAGTTTCTATTTCAATTCCTGGAAGCTTTGTTCGCACTCGGGCGTCCATTCAAACTCCTTGGTCTTCTTCAGAAGGTTGGTCATTGGGCAGGCTATCTTGGAGAAGTTTTCGATGAATCGACGATAATATCTGGCCAATCCCAAGAAACTTCTGATTTCTGTCACATTACGGGGTTGATCCCACTCTTTAAAAGTTTCAATCTTAGCTGGGTCAACTGTGACACCTTCAGTTGATAGTACATGGCCTAGGAAGGCAACTTCCTATAGCCAAAATTCTCATTTGCTGAACTTTGCGTAGAGCTGATGTTGTGCTAATTTCTCAAGCATGGTTCTTAGATGATGTTCATGTTCTTCGGCGGTGGGTCAATAAACAAGAATGTCATCAATGAATACTACCACGAACTTATCCAGATCATCCATGAAAACCTTATTCATCATATTCATGAAGTATGCGGGAGCATTCATGAGTCCAAAGGACACCACAGTGAACTCATACTGCCCATACCTAGTCACGAAAGCTGTCTTCGGGATGTCACTATCTCGAATCTTCATCTGATGATAGCCAGATCTGAGATCAATCTTTTAGAAATACTTGGCACCTCGAAGCTAATCAAGCAGATCATCGATTCTTGGCAGAGGGTACTTGTTCTTGATGGTGACTGCGTTCAAGTTCCGGTAGTCAATGCACATTCTCATCGAACCATCCTTCTTCTTAACGAACAGAATAGGGGATCCCCAAGGTGAAGCACTGGGTCTGATATACCCCTTCGAGATGAGCTCATCAAGCTGTTTCTTATGCTCGGCCAGTTCATCAACTAACATGCGATAGGGTCTCTTGGCAATAGGTCCTATTCTCGGCAAAAGATCAATGATGAACTCCACGTCACGGTCTAGTGGCATACCTAGTAATTCTTCAGGGAATACATTGGGATAGTCTCTGACCACATGCACATCATGAACTGTCTTCTCCTCTTTTTGTGATTCTAAACTTGCTTTAAGGGAACATAGGATAGAAGTGGACTTTCCGGACTGAGGTTCACATCTAATAACTTGGCCTGATGGGTGGGTCACTTGGACGTATCTAGGTGAACATGATATGATACCTCGGTGAATGGTTAGCCAATCCATACCTAAGATGACTTCTAGGTTTGTGGAAGGTAACAGTGTTAGGTCGGCTTTAAAGATAAGACCCTCAATGGTAAGACTCACTCCCTTACAGATGTGGGTGCACTTTAGGTCTCCTAACGGTGAACTGGTGATGATAGGCTTTCCACATGAGGTTACAGGTAAGTCATGCTCTCGTGCAAACTTAGATGATATGTAAGAACAAGTTGCTCTAGAGTCAAATAGAACTGATGCAGTATTGCCATTAACTAAAAACATACCGTACACAACATCAGGGGCAACCTATGCTTCCTTGGCGTCCAAATGGTTGAGACGCCCATGGGTAGCAGATCCCTTGAACTGAGACTTCTAAGTAGCTGAGTTCTGTGGGCACTCAGTAGCTTTGTGACCTGGTTGGCCACAAGCAAAGCAGTGAAAGGAATATCGCCTGTAGGGGTTGGCGTGGGTGCCCTCCAGTTTCCAGTGCCTGGTGTGGAGCAGTTCTGTGCTGGGCATTCATTCACAGAGCGGGAACGGTTGAAACGGTCCTGAGTGTTGCGGTTCTAAGCATAACGGTCCTGTGTGTAACGATCTTGAGTAGGGCGGGAGTATTTGGTGGTGTAGCCTCCACTACCCCTACTTGATCCAGGGTTGTCATCCTTGTTGTGGCGAGAGCGTTCCCTGGGTGGTGCATCTCTATAGAACCTTTTGCGATCACGTCCACAGAAGGACTCCTCGGGCTTATGCTTCCTCTCCCTGTACTCCTCTCTAGCTTCAGCACGGTCCTTCTCAATCTGGATGTAGCGATCCACCAGAGCACGTAGCGTGCTACTCTCAATACCGCCAAACTTCAGCTTGATGTGCTGGTTAAGTCCCTTGTGGTAATAGTACAACTTCTCCTTCTTAGAGTTCACAACATAGGAAGGTGCATAGCGTAGAAGGTTGATGAAACGAGTAGTGTACTCAGTCACCCTATCCTTCCCCACCCTGATGTTGCGGAACTCCTTAGCTTTGGCCTCCATGATACCCTTGGGAATGTGATACTCATTGAATGCTTCGGCGAACTCATCCCATGAGATGTTAGTAGGGTCCTCATGAGAATCACTAAAACTGTCCCACCAGGCACGTGCTGCACCTGTGAGCTGGTGTGTGGCAGCTCCAACACACTCATCGTTGGTGAAAGTGGTGAGGTCAAGCTTCTTCTCTATCTCCTTGAGCCAGTCATCGGCCACAAGCGGGTCAGGATCGGTGCCATCATAGGTAGGTGGCCTTAGCTTCAGAAATCCTTCCAGTTTCCTTTGGTAGTCATTCTGCTGGCCTCCTTGGTGATGGTTTGCTCTGTTAACAAGAGCTGCAAGAAGTTGAGTCTGTTGTGCCATCACTTCTGCTAGGTTCGGTGGTGGTGGTGGTGGAATGTTCTCCTCAGGTAGCGGGGTATTCTCTAGGTTGAATGGTATCCTTCCACGTCCACGGCCGCAGCCACGACCACTGTTGTTGACACCATGCCCCCATTTGGTTTGACTGGTTCGAGGGTGGGCACACGTGCATAGTTCATTAGGCGATTAGATCGGCGGTTCGGCATCTGCAACATGAATCATAGGAATTTTAGTGTTTGTGCCATAAGTGCTTATAATTTATGGTTACATGATTTTGATGATTTAAAGAAATACATTTATTCTATCCAACACTCATAACAAATAAGCAATAAGGTCCATAAAATGCAATAAGATCCAAAACATTCATTACATGGATTTTATTACATAGCATCATCTCCAGTAGCTACACTTGAAGACTCACGAGAATCGTACTACGCATAGTGTCTCATATTACATCTCAATAGGGGTACATCATGGGGTAGAACTTATGGAAGCCACTGACATGACTCATGGCCATGCAGGGTCATCTACTCTAACTCGTACACCACAGCTGGGATATGACTATTCTCGATCTCGATCTCCTCATCAGACTTGTGAAGTCGGGACACATACTTCAAGGCCTCGTGAGCTCCTCAGTAGGCTTGGCTCCAGGTAGGGTAGGGCAGGCGTCTAGGTTGAGGCGAGTTAGGGCTAACTCAAACTCCTCTATCCTAGGCTTCGTCTTGCTACAAATCTCCTTGGGTAGCTGATCCCACATACCCTTCATCTCCCTGAGGCGCTTCTTGTTAGACTTCTACCAAGCCTGCCATGTCCTCTCACACTTGTCCTATAGGTACTCGTTCTGCTTGAGTGCCTCGATCAGGTGACCCTGGTTGTGAATGGCCGTCTTCCTAAACTCCTCTAGATCCTAAGTCATGGTCTTGTTCCGAGATTGGATTTTTAGCATATCAATCCCCTTGGACCTCTCTCTGTCCCCTCTGCGGTTGAACTCGGCCTTCTTGTCGTCCAACTCTCTCTGTAACTCCAAGACCTTGCTGTCGAGGTAGCAGTTCCTGTTGCCTAGATCAGCAGCTTTGTCCTATAAGTCTGCGACCTTGGTTCTGTGGACTTCTTCACGACGGTTGAGTTCATTCTGTAGCTTAGCAACTATCTCAAGTAGACTAGCTCGCTCCTGTGCTCCCTACGAGTCTCGCTCCTGGTACACCCACAGAAGGGCCTGGTCCTGACGTCTCCTCTGCTCCATCTAGGTCACGTACCTGTCCTGCTCTAGTAGGTGGATAGCCGAGACGCGAAGGCATCTATCCTCCTCGGCAAGGATAACTCTGCCAGCTGTGAAACTCTACTCACTAGGGGTAAGGCTGAGGTCGAGGGCCTGGGGAAGTAGACGGAACTCGGTCATCTTTAGGTGCTCGTAGTGGTCCCTCATCACTCTGCGAATTGCCTTGTGTGAGATAGCTCGTAGTCCCTCCTCGATAGTATCCTCTATAGTCAACTTGGTGAAAGCTGGGACATAAGGTAAGGTAGTGCTAGCTGGGAACTCGACTGAGGTGACAATTGGTCCCTCGATTCGTCCTTCCTGAGCTGGCTTCCCGGTGCAGGTGACCTTGACAAGCTCGTCGGGAACTCCTAACGTGACGAGAACTCGGCAGAGGGTTTGTGCAAAACCCCCGAGCTCACGTAAGTCGAACGTAAGCTTGGCATGGTCCAGAGGTAGCGGTCCTAAAGGTGGCCAGTCGATGTTCATTGCCATCTGCATGTTTTAAGGAAATAGGTGTTAGCAGGTCAATAATAGATAAGCCTTGCATAAAAGTAAATCCAGGGTCAGTATATAACCGAAGGATGGGCTATTTACGTCCTATTCTATGATCAATTTCTGAGGGTTTCGTCCTATGGTCAAGTATGGCTCTGATACCAACTGAAGTGACATGATTTCCGCGAAGAGAAATCCACAGAGTCGAAGTGTATTATGACCGTTGTAGATCATATTACCCAAATTACAGTCGAATACCACATCCATACAACGATAATATCAGAGTACTTAAAGTGCGGAATTACATAAATTATTACATCGCCGCATTGGTGGAATCAAAAGTAGCATTCATTCAGAACAGCTTGAAGATAAGATCACCAAACTCGAGCGTAGGAACGAACCCCTCAACCGTCAAACTCCTCAGAACTATACTCCTCAGTAGAACCTGTGTGCCAAAATTTATCAGTACGATTTGTACTGACCACTCCCACCCTATGAGCATTGCTTTGTGGAAATTGGATGCAAGTGAGATATAATCAAAAGGAACCTATAAGGCTTGGGTTTCCTATGTTTTAGCATATCCAGTGTATAATAATAGTTGATCAAGTTTTAACACCATTCCCACACACATTCCACCCCATTCCCTTCTAGAGCCAGGTTTTGATACTAGGATCGATATACCACCATCTCCACACCATCACCATACCATCGCTTAGTCGACAGGCCAACTCCCTCTCAGCATTGTCTCAAGGCCCGTAGCCCCTGGCTACGACCGACACTCTCTCACGGGGGAAGAAGAGAAGGACTCATCTCACTATCTAGTTTAAGCGAAACCCAGGAAAGGTCCATAGCCGACAAGTCGGCACATGTATCGATCGATCAACCATACACTCTGCAGAGGTTTTACATAACCACAAGATCTGCCTTCCTCGCTGACCGTCGTCAACTGGGCTAATTCCGGCCACTTGCTAGCCTAGGATAATGCCACTCTACCATTCAGCCCTGGTACACCCTAATTCTAGTCTAGGGCGGCTGAAACTGTGAGTCATGAGCTGGGTCCACAAGGTCTCCATGAAGTCTTGGAAGGGTGTGGGGGAATCCTCCGTGCCCCATACCTCCTTACACTATCTGCTATCAACCTAGCAATAGTGGCCATATCCTACCAAGTAGTCCGGCCATCCCGCACCATATAGGGCGAGTGGTACGTAAGGCTTCCCAGTGAATCTGAGTACTAGTAAGTCCTTAGGGATGACCAAGCTAGAATGTCTTCATTAGGGTTTCCATTTACCGTGCCACCACAGCACCTCCATCCTGGGCTCCTCCCATCACAGGTTCACACCTAGGACCACCTCATATACCATTTACCCACCACAGGTATCCATTCCAGGGGTGCCCAGGTAGCACCCCATGGCAAGACTTGCCCTAGGCTTGTCGTATACTTCGACTTGGTCGACACAACCCTCACCCTACACACACCCAAGTCACACACACAGCACTCTCCCCATAGCCCAGATAACACCACGCATTCTTGTAGTATAAGCATAGTAGAAGTACAAGCAAATGAAATATAGCAGTAAGCGTGTGTCTAGCCTAATAGCAGGGTATGCAGGGGTAAGGTTGCATCAAGGTAGAGGCCATCAAGTAAGCATACTACCATGCAAGTCTTATCATAGTATGATTATAACAGTAAAGTAAAGCAATAGCATTTCTATATTAGCCATGCATAATAGGTGCTACGAGATTGGGTGGGATGTGGCACCTTCAGTGTAGTCATCTCCATACTCCACACGGTACTAATGATCCTTGTCCGTCTGGTTCTCCTTCGAGTCTACATACGTTCAAATTATAGTCGCGTTAGCAACGTCTATAGAATAGCACAAAGAAGCAATGAAAATTCAAAAGAGCCAAATGCACTCAAACATGGGTTCATTGCGTAAAGTTCGATTTTAGATGAATTTTGGTCCTAGTTTCGTATTTTTCTGAGGTCGTATGAATTAGTTATGAATTTCCGAAGTTTAAATCATCTCTAAAATTAATTAAGGCTAATTAATTCAGGGCTGACACGTGTCACACTATGATTGGTCCACGTGGCATGCTGACATCAGCATGGCGTCATCCTCTCGGCTCCGAGCTAACAAGTGGGATCCTGCTGACATCATCAGTTCCAACTGGTGGGGCCAGGGCTCTTGGGTCACTAACTTGTGGGTCCGGTCAAAGTCAACATCAAGTCAACGGGCGAGTCAATAGTCAATGGATCACAGTCGCTGACAGGTGGGGTCAGGGCTGCTGATGTCGCTGTGACATCATCATGACGTTACCTCGGTTGTGTTTGTTACTGATAGGTGGGACTCGCGTGACGTCGTCATGATGTCAGCATGACGTCACCTGCTGACAAGTGGGTCCAGAGTCTCTGTGTCGCTGACATGTGGGTCCGGTCAACGGTCAACACAGACCGGGTCTAAACTGGGCCAGTTGGGCTTGGATATGGGCTGGGCTTTGGCCCACCACATGGCATGCTGTGGCGCTGCCACGTCGTAGCCAAGGGCCTCCACTGGGCTTCGTCCATGGTTCGGCCCACACCGCATGGCTCATGGTGAACTGGTGTTCATGGTCCATGGACCGTAGGCTGGGTCTTTGGTGGACCGAGTCTATCCTTCTTCCCTTTGGCTTAGTCTACGTGCATCGGGTGCAGGCGTGTGTGGCCGGTGAGGAAGGATTCCTCTGCTTCCTTCCCCAACGTGCTCCCGCTGGTGGTGCGCTCACCGGTGAGCTCCCACAGCGGTGCTAGCATCCAATTGAGGTGGGGAAAGGCTTCACCAGGCCTTGGCGTGTACGGTGGTGGTGGCCAAGGCTTCCCAGGGCGTTGGCCACAGTGATCGGTGGCTCGGTCGTGGTGGTGCTCGCCGGTGGGGCATCTCAGGGCTGTTCCAGGGGTCCTGGTGCCCCGTTTCCTTTCAGACGGCTAGCGGGAGATAGGGTATAGTGTCGACGATGACCATAGGGCGTGGCGGAGTCTGCGCGCGGTGGTGGTGCACGGTGGAGCTCTGGCCGGTGGTCTGGTGCTCGTGGCCAAGGTGCTGCGGCCGGCTATCGGGGTCTCGGTCTACGTGACTATCCTCCGGGCGTCACGGTGGTGCTACGGCTACTTCCTAGTCTGGTGAGGTGGCCAGGTGCGCAAGTGGTGGCCGCGCCATGGTGGCGGCGTCGTGAGCGCAGCGTGCGCGTGCACTGCTACGGCGTCCAGGGGCTAGGAGGAGGTCTCAGCCAAAGGACTCACCGAGTGGTGCTGGCGGTGTTCGGTGGTGGTGCAGTGGTGAGGCACGTTGTCAGGGTAGGCGCTTAGGGTGGCACTCCGGCTCTGGTGATCGGCGTCTCTGAGCTCCCTGCTCGTCTCTCCTCTTCCGAATTCCTCCTCGGCCCTCTTCTCTCAGTGCGGTGCGGGCTGTTGGGCCACCGAGCGATGGCATCATGGGCTGAGGAATCCCTAGGGCGCTCTAGCATCGCTTTATAGCCCTGGGGTCCGAGCTTCATCCATGGCAGATGGGGCGGACGGCTGGAGATGTGCCGTTGGCATCGGACGGTATCACGGGCGCGGGTGGTTGGCATAGGGGTTGCGTGGGCACGGTGCCAAGGGGACAGGGCCAGGTGATTCATGTGACCCCGGGCCCGCGCCTATCGTTTTGGTCGGGACTCGGTCGGAGGAGGTGCCAGCATGGGGAGGAAGAAGACACTGTGCCGGGGAGTGGCTGATGCGTGGGGTCCGGTGGCAGCGGCAGCTGGTGGGGCAGACAGGCGCATGGGCATGAGCACGTGCTGTGCTAGCTTGCTAGGCCGGTCGCTCAGTTGCACGAGTTGGGCTGGCCTGCGCGCGAAGCAGGGCTGGCTTGCGGGCTGAGCAGGCCGAGCCGGCTGCGAGGCCTTCTCCCTTTCTTTTCTTTTTCTGTTTTATTTTTCTCCTTCTTTGTTTGAATTCAAATTTGATTCGGAATTTGAATTCAAAACTGGTGTACCTCATCCATTGGATTATTAGATGTGAAGTCCACAACACTCTTATACATTTTAGGAACTTTATTTAGCTATTTTGTATAACAAAAATAGGTGTAGTTTTGTTATACAAAATAGAAATACTTTTCTCTTTTAAGCATTTATTCTTTGGTTTGATTAATAATTACTTTATGGTTTATTACTTTAAAGGAGTTGTTAAGCATTATATAAAGCAAATGGAAATCCATATCACCATTTAAATTAACAATGTATGCTACATTTTATTTTTTAGGATTTAAATAAACATAATTAACAAATAACATGCCATGCTCATGAAATTGTCTAGTTGGGTTACAACTAATGCAACACCTAGGGTTGGCTCCTACAGATGTCACTCAACATTGCATAGGGTAACAACAAAAATTTTGTAGTTGTGATTTTTTTTGGTGTGTGGATTTTTGGGTTGTTACACTTCGGCTCCACGACATTGCCATGGTCCACTGAGCGCTGCTGCAAGACCCTCCTAGACTCTGACACATGTAGACCATAGACTCATCTCCCCAAACCGCAATGTACCCAATGTATCTTGTTATATAAGGGATAAGGTGAGACCTAGGGGGAGGGAGAAGGAGAAACAGATCATTCCATTCCTCATCGACTCGCTCCTGTATAGCACCGAGAGCAGGGGCCACCCAGAGAGGGGCACTGAGAGCTCCTCTACTGCATCCCATCGTCTTCCTCCTCTCTAATGAGGGGAAGGCTGCACCGGTGGTGAGTCACCCTTAGGATTTGCACCGAGCTAACCCCCTACCAAATCTCTACCTACATTCTATTGTAACCCATAGATTTTGGCTGCTCTTGAGTATAAGGATCATCAGCTGCTAGACATAGGGCATCAATTGGCCTGAACCAGGATAAACTATTACATCCTCTCTATGATTCCCATGTTCTTGAGTCCACCCAAGCCACTTGAGACCCGTACTCTGACACCGACTCGAACAACTATGCTTGTCGCGGTTCCAACCCTGTGATAGTCACTATAAACTTACTTCAGGCACCGGTGAACACCAGGCCTACCAAGCATTGCCAGCCTATAGCTCTACGCCATACCCGAACATGGGGGAATACAAGGGACAGATAGGGCGGTCACCACCTACTGCCTACCCCTCAACCATGGATTACGAGGCAAACAAAGGTAACTTCTAGCATAGACACCACGTCTACGCTATCGGTTACTACTCTAGCGTCAACCAAGAACATCTATCTTTATCCAGAGTCCTCTACTAGAGCATCCCTCATAGGGACGAATGACAAACCCGTAAGAATATATTAACCAAAACTAATCTTAAGGTAGAACTCGCTACCTCAATTTAGGTCTTGGTCTAAACATGTATGTTGTATGTAAGATTAAGCATAAAGTTCTATATGCTAAACAAATAACATAAGAACTTAACTCTAATTCATAAGCATAGCTATATTGATATAATGAGAGCAAGAACATAAGGGAACTCTTCATATTATTCATACCAAGTTTGCCTCTAGAAGTACAAGCTCTCCAATGAAGCTTGCTGTTAACGGTCACTAACATCAATTATAAACCGTCAACATAACTTGTATTTATACTTAATTCCATCAATAAACATAGGTATAGGGGTTTAAACTAATAAATTCCATGAGTTTTGGTGAATCTGTATTTCCAGCATGGTTTATCCAAAAAACCATCAAGGGGGACCTATTCATCAAAGGAAATTATAGAATTCCGTCGCGTAATCGATGTGGGAAGACTCTAGAAGACTCCAGAAGGCGAATCACCGAAGTGGGGCCTGTGTCTCTGACATGTGGGGCTGGCCGGCCCCACCTAGAGGCTGCCCGACTTGTGGGCCCCCCATGTCAGCCTCCTGTTGTCATGTCGGTTCTCCACCGCCTCCTAGGTTGCATCTACGCCGCCCTTTAAGTCGGTTTGATCCAAGGGTTTATGTTGGATGCTCCGGCCTATATATACCAGCCCCTGCCACCCTCCCTAGAGCCTTCCTGAAACCCTAATTCATATCATGAGGATCAGAGCTAGCTATCAAAACAAGATTAGTCCTCCATAGGATCTAGTCTTATAAATAATAGTGAGATAGAGAGTGAGGGAAGAGTTTGGAGGAGGTGCCAGCCTATCGATGCTCTCTCTATGGCTTGTACCTTGGTGGATTCAAGTTCTATCTGAGCTTGTGTCTGAGATTTCTCTAGTAATCAACTTCTGATTCAAGTAAGCATCTTGTTTATATTGTTCTTCAGGTTCATGACTCTCTTTTGAGTGATTTATTCTCTTCCTAGGGGGAGTAGAGTATTACTCTTAAGTGTAAGTGTGGTGCTTATACTTATGTTAATTGTGGATGCACCCTACATTCCAAAAGGTGGTAGATCGCGTGAGTTACATAAGTTCTATATAACATGTACTATATAGCTTCGTTGATCCTTTGTAGTCCACCACCCATCTGTAGGCGCACGTAGGACACGGTTGTGAAAGAAAGCATCCTCCGCTGGTGTCTTTCCCTAGTAATGTCCCCAATTGAATAGTAGAAGACATAAGCTTACCCTAAGTCAGAACTAGAGAACTTTAGTTATCCTCTCTATGCTCCTATTTGTGGCAGAGCCGCCTAATCTAACGCCTCCCAGGAGTACTCGTCTTCCATTAGACACTAAGTACCCTAGGGAGGACACTAAATTACGTGGTTCCGTCGAGCACACCCCAGGGGAGAACCTAAAAATCCACATTTTTCCATCAGGATCACAAATGAGAGAATAAAGCTTACAACATTTTAGCCATTTCTTGCATCACTTTTCATGCAACATCAGAGTATAATATTTATTGTTATAAGAGTGGAATGTAATCATGTGATTAGAGTTACAACAGAAATAAATATATATTCCTGACATGATGAAGCATTGATATATAAACTATGACAACAGATTATAAAACTTCTATTTATAAAACATTTAGTGAGAGTTATAAATAAAGACTATGACCGCAGCATAAAGGAATCCTCTCTGAGCCCACCAGGAGGAATCCACACACAAGAGTCAGGTTTAGCATCCGCCTATCACCTGCAACAGGGGGAAATAAAACCTTGAGTACTCAATTGTACCCAGCAAGACTTACCTGACAGCATCTTTCATCTTCCAGTTCTTATTACATTGCTAGACTATAGATATGCCATACCAGATCGCCCGTTGATTCACGAATCAATGTGCCTAGCTGGGTACCCTAAAATACATGCCCCGCTTGTACCCCAGGCACAAGCAGGACCAACCCACTACCCTCCTATCATGGGGCTTAGGTCCCATCCAAACTGGGACTCCAAGCCCCCACCCCTGACTCCTAGACTCAGTAAGGTTTAAGGACCTCCACCCAAAAAAACCACCCTAACAGTTGGGCCCAAAAAGAGCCAAAACCCGTGACAAGAGAGTAACAAGTCTTTCCTGCACCAATACCCAAGTCTGTGCTCGAGATAATAAGTCTATGACCTGCCTAGAACCCAATGCAACGGCCGGTCCTTAACCGACACAAATAGGGAAAACAGTGAAACCAAGCTATGCCCCGTTGGCCACAGGACACAACCTCTTACACCCACCAATACCCAAACCATATCCCTGCCCGGTCTCCATTTTTCCTTTCCATCATTTTATCATGAGTGATAATAATATAGTAACAACAATAATATATTTCCTATCTCTCGCGAGTGACAGGCAATCACTCGACTTCTATCAGAGTCTTGAAGCATAGCAATTTACATGATCATGTCATACTAGTAAGACTCATAGGATAAAGATTTATATATGCAAGTGGGTTTCATTCAACTCCTTAAAACTTAATGCACAAATATAATTTAAAGTGCAGAAAAGTAGGGGTTATGCACCGGGGCTTGCCTGGGTAAAATGTAACCAAAAGTTAGCATTCCATCTTTGTGTCCTGATCCCTGGCACCATCTTTTCAACTACTCCATTTGATACCATCGATCCACCATCATTCCTATTATGATATGCAATGCAATGTAGAGATGATGCAATAGTTAATTAACCAGGCAACAACAACTCTTAAAACCGAGTACATACTATGAACTAACAAGCTAGCTCTAATGACTAACGCACTAATTTACGTATCAACATCATCGAGAAAGGTGTTATCTCCCAACAAGTGTTTTAGTTATACAATTTCAAGGTGTTTCTTTATTCCATTCTATCGATTTAATCTTTATTCAAAATAGGGCATCATTATCTATCTAGCAAACTAATTATTCTAGAGCTACAAAAATTATAGTGAGCAGCTAATAATATTAGTAATTTACTGTAAAATTTTTAGAGTAAACACTATCGCCGATTTATCACGGAAATTCCTATAAGTTCACATTTTAACAATAATAAACCTTTTAAAATAATTAGAGCAACCCTAAAAATATACATAACCTATGCGAACGAAATGCCATATCAGATAGATCATGATTTTAGAAACTTAACAAAATTGGTATGGCATTTTTGTGATTTTTCTACGCTTTATTTTCAATTTTTGAAGAACACTAAATTAACAAAATGAAAATCAACATTAAAAAGAAAAGGGCCTACGTGGCTTGACTCGGCCCGCAGACGAGCGCGCGGCCAGCTGGCTAGGCACGGCCCAGCGGCGAGGTAAAGGGCGTGGTGGCCCAGGCAGGGGCGGGTCGCGCACGTGGCCATAGAGGAGGCCGACGGCCCACACAGACGGCGAGTGTGGCCCAATAAGCCAGCCCTAGCGCGACAGCAGCAGACCGGCCCAGCGCGGCCTACCCAAACCGACCTGGCGAATATGCAAAAAAGACCCTACACTTTTCCTTATTTAACTCGAGGTAAACAACACTATGTGATACTATTCATATGAGTCTCGTTTTTTACACCTAGAACCCTGTAATAGTTCTTATTCACACTTTCTCACCTGCTCTCTTTCCCCAAAAGCAGAGCATGGAGCAGAGGCACCGGCCGACGGTTAATCCCAGCCGGGGAGGGCACGACGATGGTAGGAAGCCCACTGGCGAGTTGCACGGGAACCCACGTGGCTTCGGGCTAGCCACGGCGAGACCTGAGCCGGCTCTCGGCAGCCTGCCCATGTGTGCCATGGTGGTGGCAAGCTAGCTGTGGCGGCGCTGGATAGACGGACGGCGGCAATGGCACTGCGGCGCTGGCAAGGCAGCTCCTCGGCACTGGGTGGCATGGCACACTCGTGTATGTGGTGGCGGCGGTGGAAAAGGCCATGGCAGGGTGCAACGGTGGTGCGGCCACGACGGGGCACGACGGAGGAGGGCACTGTGACTCGGGCGTGCTCATGAGAGGGGGGCGGGAACCGATGATGGTGCTTCTAGGCCCAGTGGCTGTCACGCTGGGAGGGGTAGCGCCGAGTGGCGGTGGTCCAGCGTGGACTGGGGCGGGCATGGCGGCCACATGCGGCTGCGGTGGGGAAGGAAGAGGAGGGGCGCCGGTTCTAGACATAGAGGAACTACGCTATGGAGCGCAGGGGGCCTTGGGAGGAGCCGCGGGTGCGAGGAGGAGCAAGGCAAGGTGGAGCAAAGCGAGGAGGGGTGCCAGTTCTAGACATAGAGGAACTGTGCTATGGAGCGTAGGGGGGCTTGGGAGGAGCCACGGGTGCGAGGAGGAGCAAGGCAAGCTCGGCGTAGTGCTTTGCTCTAGCGGTAAGGGGCTCTGAGCTGCTCCAGCGGGATGAAGAAGGAAAGGAGTGGGAGGTGGGGTCCATGCTGTGCACGACATGATAGAAGGACAAGGCACCACGGGGTTCTGTTACACACTGGGAAGAGGAGCAGCTGGGTCCGAGCGGCGTTGGCTAGCGACAGAGCAGGGCAGGGAGATGTCCCATCCTCGCTGTGGATTAGGCCACTCGCTAGTCAATAACTAAACCACGACAGACAGCTGATGACCAACTGCAGGGACAGCTCACAGCTCAGAATTAATCACGCTCTTTAGATTACGCAAGATTGTACTATGTATAGTAGTAGTAGCAGCAAACACATGGGCATCGCGTGGCTCTGTTGGCTGTGGCAAGATAGGTAAAACGAGCGGCTACGAACGCGCAACGGCATTTGTTTTCCAAAACCCAAGTTATGCTTTCATCTACTCGACTTGTACTTCAATTTTTATTAAAACCCCAAACACACGTTCTATATTATTGTTGCTTTATAAAAATCACTTTTCAAATTGACTACTATTTATCGACACAAACTACGAACGGGTTTTCCATTTTTGTTCCTTTTCAAACTAATTTTGAAACTAACAAACATCATAGCAATACTTGAAACAAACATACTAACACACTCATGACATTCTTACCTTGCTGATGGCATAATTTTTCTACCCACATTATATATCATTTTAGCTCTCAAATATTCATTTTCCAAGCCGACTATATATATTTTCAAACACGGCTAAAGCACTAAAGTTTGTTACTCGACATTTTAAATGCAACAAAAATCATGCTCCGAATTTTACTTAAGTACTATATACCAGTCGTATCGTATTTTTGTTTATAAAAATTGCTTCCGTGCCAATGTTTAGAACTACTTATTCTACTCTTCGCGTTAGGATTTTTCATCAACACATATGGGCATTTACGTAACTAACTCACTATATTGGTAGATCTATCTCTCACCATTAATCTAAAGGGCTTGTGTAACACGGAGGTTGTTTACAACCAACCCCCCTAAAAAGAATCTTCGTCCGAGATTCGAAGTAAGAATCGGAAGAGGGGAAACCGCGATTACATTACGTAAATCGAAAAAATACACAAGATTACACGACTTCGAATACTAAACCACACGGGGATTTAGGGATACATAGTTAAGAGCAATCTAATCAACCAAGGCTTAATCCTAGAAGTCGGGATAGACGAGGCAATGGAGAAACAACACGATAATGATTATCCAAAACATGGCGTATGACCAACAGATCCAGAAACAGGAGGCCTGAGAAGTCACAACATCGTCAACCCTAAGACCAATTAACCCATGGTAGACTTGAACTTCTTCGATGAAACCAGATCCTTCTTCTTCTTGGATTACACAATCACCCAAACTGACGAACCTAGCTTCCACAATACGACTAGATCTCGTAGCTCTCCGTCGGGTTGAGGGGATGGGGATGAAGAAGAGAGCAAGGACCAAGGGTATCTTATAGTGGCGAACGGAGGTGGGGCGCAACACACCGGAAGTGGAGACGGCATGGATGAGATACACTGCTGGTTCACGCTGTGGGGATAAGGTTGGCGATGGTGCGCTTCCTGCACGAGCGACAGAGGGGGAAATAAAGGAGAGGAGAGGGGGTCCGCTTGATGAGGCAGGCATGTGGGCAGCCATGTCCCCAAGAGAAGGAAGAAGGGAGGGGAAAGGGGGGGTCTGGTACAGGGGACGAGGCATGGGGTCGAGAGCCGACCAAATGCTAGGAAAAGGAGAAATGCACAGTGCACGAAGATGGTGAGTGCGGCACGATGCTACGGCTATGTGAAAATAGGGTGCTAATGGGCCCGACATAGACGGCATCCACAGGGCATGCAATGAAATAACCCAGCATGCGTAGCATGGTCAAGCTAGACACAGGACATGGGACATGACATCCACTCAGGCTTTTACAATCACTCCCGACTACCCACGGCTAACTTTCCTTACTACTCTTCTTTCTTTCCCTTCCTTGACCACATCCGTCTTTCATGTAGACTAAGACCATGCCATATGTTCTTCCTCCAATGCCACCTTCTCTTGTGTACTTGAGGGAACACTATTTCATCAACTCGTTGTGGATTTCCTGTTCGAACACCCGAATATTTCCAAGGGAATATTTGTAACAAAAGTAGTACGGCAGTGTAACTTGTTAAAGGTACTTGGTCAACAACCTCGATACCAGCATGTGCCGAGCAGCATCACCATGTGGCAGCTGTTCCACAGGGGGCCTCGGTTTCATTGTGACACCATAAGCTATTAACCAGGCAACTACTACCAACTTACACGTAATGAAGGCGGTGGGGTCATAGACCACAGAATAAGAGGAGTTTTGCAAGGGAAGATTCAAACAACAAGGGTTCCTTTCGCAACAAGGAACAAGGAATTCAAATCCAACAACGGATTTGATTTAAAGAGATTCAAGTGTTCTGCTGGGACATCCACAATTAGTCGATATAGTGTCATATGTTCTCCAATCATGGCTGGTCTACTAGCATCTGAATGGTAACTTCTCTTGTAACCCGCTTAACATCGCCCATGAAAACCCTAAACACTTCTCACTAAACTTAAGGGTAGATGGACGCAATACACAACGACATAAATAAAATGCACATTCCAACGGTCTTATATGGGTACAACTTATAGGCATTCAGTCTCCCATTCACGACACATCATTCACCTTCCCTACTGGCAGACGATCTCAACAACTATGGACGAAGAACAACGACAAGAGTACAATACTGGAGGACAGCGATGCAAAACACTACTACTACGGGTACAGCATCCCAAAGCAACATATCTACTCTGGACCACGCATCTTCATTCCTAGGCTCGGTGGATTCTTCTACTGCCCTGGCTATGGATCTACCTCTTCTCTTGGCAATGGCTGAGTGAGAGGAATCAAGGGTTCTACTTCTGACACTTCCGAGGGTGGGGGTGTTGGAGGTACTGCAACACTAGTTCTCCTTCTTTCTGGTGGGTGGACAGGGATCCCTCCACGATCAAGGGATCCTGTTGTTCCTCAACTAGTGTCCTCCGTTTGGCCCTGGTGACAAGATAGGCTTCCCCCAATTGATGGACATGTCAATCTTCATCCTCCTTCAGAGCTTCTGACATGGTAGTCTCCCGAATCTCAGCGGCTGCCGCACTGGCATGTGTTTTAGCAAGCTGCACCTAGAGCATCCTAGAGAAGATCACGGCTTCCTCGGCTTGACAGAGGCACATCCTCAGCTCCAAGGCTTGCCGATCATACTGCTCATCCAGAGCAAGCATGTATGTGGTCAAGTGCACCATGGTTGGACTATCTTCTTGCGCATCCCACCCTTGCAAAGCCTCCATGCGAGCCCTTCATGCCCGTCGATTCTTTTCCAAAGGTGGAAAGAACCTCATGGGGGTACGGGCAATGGGCTCTTCATAGATCTGGCAAAGGTACTGCAAGGCTTTGCGGGCCACAACCTGGTAGGTGTCGATGAAGCGAACTCGGTTGCGGTCACATTCTAGGCTTCAGTGATGTCGGGGAACTCTTCACTCTTTCCAATAAAGATGGTAACCTCACACCGCTCGGTGCCATGCTTCTCATACTCATGGTCCTCATACTTGGGATGATCTTAGACTTTGAGTTTTTGCAGGGTGGCATGTAGGATTCTAGGAAAACCCTCAACATTTCAGGCAGTAACTACTAACCTAGGCTCCTGCCATCCCTGGTGGTGGTTGTGAGGAAGGACTGAGCAAAAGAAGCTAGACTAGCTAAGTGCGCTGAGTGGTGGTACCAATGGCTAAGCTAGGACCTACTTATAAAGGCAGAGCGGTTAGTGGTCCTGGCGCAGTCCACCAAGGTTCCTGCGCGGATCACTACGAATGAATCGACCAAAATTCCACGTGTTCGAGGCGAGCGATGTCCGAGGCCATTACTGACTAGTATGACTATAGGGCAGGTGTCCGACAAGAGTGTAGAAAATAGTATGGGGAGACATGGGTCATGATCGGTGTGAACCATAGGCGAACACGGACCACAAAGCCACAGTGCAGAAATAACTCTAAACAGGAACGAGTCAGTCGTGCACAATACAACATGCGTGACAACTATGGATGGCATATCTGCAAGCAATATGGGCACTATAATGCACAAATAGGATATGCATGAATGCACGTCCTATACGTCCTTCCACTGTTTCCAACATATAGGGCAAGCGTTCTAAGATTTTTAGCACATCGTTCTCTCCCTATAGCTAGTCGATACTATCGGACTATGCTCAGGGGTCAGTGTAGCTGCAGAAAAATTGATTAAGCCTACTTAAGTCAGCAGAGTGCCATCTATCCTAGATACATAACCATAGTAATAGGGCTACTTATATAACTTCGCATACAAACGTCCTATTCTTTTGAAAAAAAATTGTTGTAAAATTTTATTTTAGGAAAGGTTTTCAAAGCTTTATTTCCTCATTTATGCTCTAATACCACTATGGCAGAACCGCCTAATCTAATGCTCTCCTAGGAGTTCTTGTCTTCCATTAGACACTAAGTACCCAAGGGAGGACACCAAATTACGCGGTCCCGTCGAGCACACCCCAGGGAGAACCGAAAAATCCATAATTTTTCATCAGGATCACAAATGAGAGAATAAAGCTTACAACATCATTAACCATTTCTTACATCACTTTCCATGCAACATCAGAGTATAATATTCATTATTTATAATAGCGGAATATGAACATGTTATCAGAGTTATGAACAATTTAATTTAACAGCGGAATATAAACATGTGATCTAGAGTTACAACGGAAATAAATATCTATTCGTGACATGATGAAACATTGATATATAAACAATGACAATAGATTAATAAACTTCTATTTATAAAACATTTAGTGAGGGTTATAAATAAAACTATGATCGCAGCGTAAAGGAATCCTCTCTGAGCCCACCGGGAGGAATCTACACACAAGGGTCAGCTCTAGCATCCACCTATCACCTACAACAGGGGGAAATAAAACCCTAGTACTCAATTGTACTCAGCAAGACTTACCCAATAGGAGGAAAGAAAAGGCTCCAAGTATATGCAAGGCTATCTGGCTTGTGGGTTATTTGCATCTGCAGGAAGCATTACTAAGCGTGCGTCCTTATATTCAATTTTATTAGTAGTCAACATTAGTTCATTAACCAACCATTCTATGTAAGCACCTATGCTACTTTCAAGTAGGTGATAAGCAATCAGAATCATTTTTACCATCTTTCATCTTCCAGTTCTTACTACGTTGCTAGACTATAGATAAGCCATACCGGATCGCCTGGCGATTCGTGAATCAATGTGCCTAGCTGGGTACCCCGAAACACATCCCACTTGTACCCTAGGCACAAGCAGGACCAACCCACTACCCTCCTATCATGGGGCCTAGGACCCATCCAAACTAGGACTCCAAGCCCCCGCCCCTGAGTCCTAGACTCAGTGCGATGCAAGGACCTCCACGCAAAAAAACACCCTGACAGTCGATCCAGAAAGAGCCAGAACCCGTGACAAGAGAGTAACAAGTCTTCCCTATGCCCATACCCAATTATGTGCTCGAGATAATAAGTCTGTGACCTACCTAGAACCCAATGCAACGGATGGTCCTTAACCGACATAGACAGGGAAAACAGTGTAACCAAGCTATGCCTCAGTTGGCCATAGGACACAACCTCTTACACCCACCAATACCCAAATCATATCCCTGCCCGGTCTCCATTTTTCCTTTCACCATTCTTATCATGAGTGATAATAATATAGTAACGACAATAATATGTTTCCTATCTCTCACTGAGTGATAGGCAATCACTCGACTTCATACCGGAGTCCTTGTAGCATAGCAATCTACATGATCCTATCATACTAGTAAGACTCATAGGATAAGATTTATATATGCAAGTGGGTTTCATTCAACTCCTTAAAACTTAATGCACAAATATAATTTAAAGTGCAGAAAAGTAGGGGCTATGCACCGGGGCTTGCCTAGGTAAAATATAATCCAGAAGTTAGCATTTCCATCTTTGTGTCCTGATCCCTGGCACCATCTTTTTAGCTACTCTGTTTGATACCATCGATCCACCATCATTCCTATTATGATATGCAATGCGATGCAGAGATGATGCAATAGTTAATTAACCAGGCAACAACAACTCTTAAAACCGAGTACATACTACGAACTAACAAGCTAGCTCTAATGACTAACGCACTAATTTACATATCAACATCGTCGAGAAAGGTGTTATCTCCCAACAAGTGTTTTAGTTATACAATTTCAAGGTGTTTCTTTATTCCATTCTATCGCTTTAATCTTTATTCAAAATAGGGCATCATTATCTATCTAGCAAACCAATTATTCTAGAGCTACAAAAATTATAGTGAGCAGCTAATAATATTAGTAATTTACTGTAAAAATTTTAGAGTCAGCACTATCACCGATTTATCACGGAAATTCCTACAAGTTCACATTTTAACAATACTAAACCTTTTAAAATAATTACAGCAACCCTAAAAACATACATAACCTATGCGAACGAAATACCATATAAGATAGATCATAATTTTAGAAACTTAACAAAATTGGTTTGGCATTTTTGTGATTTTTTCTATGCTTTATTTTCAATTTTTGAAGAACACTGAATTAACAAAACGAAAATCAACACCAACAAGAAAAGGGCCTACGTGGCTTGACTTAGCCCACAGATGCGCGCATGGCCTGCTGGCTAGGCGTGTCCTAGCGGCGAAGTAAAGGGCGTGGTGGCCTAGGCGGGAGCGGGGTGCATGCGGCCATAGAGGCCGACGGCCCACGCGGACGGCGAGTGCGGACCAACAAGCCGGCCCAAGCGCGACGGCAGCAGACCGGCCCAGCACGGCCTACCCAAACTGACCTGGCAAATATGCAAAAAGGACCCTATGCTTTTCCTTATTTAACTCGAGGTAAACAACACTATGCGATACTATTCATATGAGTCTCGTGTTTTACACCTAGAACCCTGTAATAGTTCTTATTCACACTTTCTCACCTGCTCTCTTTCCCCAAAAGAAGAGCACGGAGCAGAGGCACCACCCGGTGGTCAATCCCATCCGAGGAGGGCACGGTGATGGCGAGAAGCCCGCCGGCGAGTTGCACGAGAACCCGCGCTGCTTTGGGCTGGCCGCGGCGAGACCTGAGCCGGCCCCCGGCAACCTGCCCACGCGTGCCGTGGTGGCGACAAGCTGGCTGCGGCGGCGCTAGATAGATGGACGGCGGCAATGACGCTGTGGCGCTGGTAGGGCGGCTCCTTTGCACCGGGCGGCTTGGCGCGCTCGCGCGCATAGTGGTGGCAGTGGAAACGGCCACGGCAGGGTGCAACGGTGGCGCGACCACAACGGGGCGCGACAGAGGAAGGCACTGCGACTCAGGCGCGCTCACGAGAGGGGGGAAAACCGGCGATGGTGCTTCTAGGCGCGGTGGCTGTCGTGCTGGGAGGGGCAATGCCGAGGGGTAGCGGTCTAGCGTGGACTGGGGCGGGCACGGTGGCCACACACGGCCGCGACATGGAAGGAACAGGAGGGGCGCCGGTTCTAGACGTGGAGGAACTACGCTATGGAGCGCAACGGGGCTTGGGAGGAGCCGCGGGTGCGAGGAGGAGCAAGGTGAGGCGGAGTAGCTCGGCGTCATGCTTTGCTCTGGCGGTAATGGGCTCTGAGTTGCTCCAGCGGGATGAAGAAGGAAAGGAGTGGGAGGTGGGGTCCATGCCATGCACGACACGACAGACGGATGAGGCACCACGGGTTCTGCTATGCACTGGGAAGAGGAGCAGCTAGGTCTGAGCAGCATCGGCTAGCGGCAGAGCAGGGTAGGGAGATGTCCCATCCTCGTTGTGGATCAGTCCGCTCACTAGTCAATAACTAAACCACGACAGACAACTGATGACCAACTGCAGGGACAGCTCACAGCTCAGAATTAATCACGCTCTTTGGATTACGCAAGATTGTACTATGTATAGTAGTAGTAGCAGCAAACACATGGGCATCACGTGGCTCTGCTGGCTGCGGCAGGATAGGTAAAACGAGTGGCTATGAACGTGCAACGGCATTTGTTTTCCAAAACCTAAGTTACGCTTTCATCTACTCGACTTGTACTTAAATTTTTATTAAAACCCCAAACACACATTCTATATTATTGTTGCTTTATAAAAATCACTTTTCAAATTGACTACTATTTATAGACACAAACTATGAACAGGTTTTCCATTTTCATTCCTTTTCAAACTAATTTTGAAACTAACAAACATCACAGCAATATTCGAAACAAACATACTAACACACTCACGACGTTCTTACCTTGCTGATGGCATAATTTTTCTACCCACATTATATATCATTTTAGCTCTCAAATATTCATTTTCCAAGCCGACTATATATATTTTCAAACACGGCTAAAGAACTAAAGTTTGTTACTCGACATTTTAAATGCAACAAAAATCATGCTTCAAATTTTACTTAAGTACTATATACCAGTCGTATCGTATTTTTGTTTATAAAAATTTCTTTCATGCCAATGTTTAGAACTACTTATTCTACTCTTCGTGTTATGATTTTTCATCAACACATACAGGCATTTACATAACTAACTCACTATATTGGTAGATCTATCTCTCCGACCCTAATCTCAATTCTAAACGAGCTCATAACACCAGAGGTGTTACACTATTTATCCTAACCTTGTTGCTACCCTTAGTTAAGTGAGACCATAGTCTCACACATTTCTCTATGGATACGATAGTTGGAATATCTCCGGGTGAAAACTACAGTGGTATCCGTGCGCTTGTAGATTTATCTATGTGCGTTAAATATACCAACACTTGCCTTGCTCCAAATGAAACCACTAAAAATAGTGAAAGATACTAGTGTGGATGGAGAGAGGCTCTTGAAGTGTGGTGTATTGAAATGAGAGCTCTCCTTCTCCTTATATACTAGCTAGAGCTCGGTTTGGGCGCGATATACATGGAAACCCTACAAAACCGACCTCCCCTAGCATTAATGGCACCGCTTGAGCAAGGTAGGGCCGAGACGCGCTTCGGGCGGTGCGGCCGCACCCCTACTGACTTGCCTCACCACCGCCTTGCATAGGTGGGCTCCTGGCTGGGCCTGGGTCCTTGCCACGTTGGTGGTTGGCCAGGTTGGATCAATTGGATGGGCCTTTCATCTTATTCCTTGGACTGAATCTGCTTTACGCTTCGTCTAAAGGCGTATTTTGACTATAATTCCCTTGTATTCAATTATAAGTCCTATAAAATAGTAATTCTCCAATACAAGTGGAACTATATCAATAGTAAAGGTATATGTGTGTAAAAACATGTAGTTTCCATCTTTTTGGATTATAGTTGGCGGTTAGATTTTGTCGATGAGAACCGCCAACATCAGTGGACGGGGCAACTTCTCCATGCACCCCCTCCCTCTAATGCCTGGTGTAGGCATTTGATGGTGATTCGATGCACCAATTGGTGGAGTTAACATACGCTGTGTCCGCACCGCTCTACGCCCCATGAGAGATGAACCGTCGTGCCATGTGGCATAGATCTAAAAGAGGAGGGGGCATGGCATGGTGGACGCATAGATCCAAGCCATCAGTCCTATGTGGAGGGCTCAGGGGGAGGCGCATCCCCTCAAACCTCGCGCTAGGCCATACACGTGGAAGGCGTTGCCTTCGTCGGGTAGTGCCATGAATGGATGGGATGGGATGTGACCAATCGCTGGTGTCCTGTCACCTCTCGCCTTTATGGCATGTGGTTCTCCCCAAGCAACCATTTGGAGCTTGGCTTGGTAGACCGAGGGCCGTGGATTCAGCCTCGGGCTCCTACCAACTATAGTGTTGATAGTTTTTTTAGGATGGCCATTGTTGCCCATAGTCCTTTGCCTTAGGCTATAAATAGGCCCAGCCCATGGTGTTTCTACAAGGCACTTCTAGCAACCTCTTCCCTTAGATGCACCCTTGAGAGTCACGGCTTGGTTGCCGAAGTTTGATGTCACCCTCCTGGTGAGCCTCCTCGACGCCAGGTGAATCACTTCCGTGAGAGTGGAAGGATCCCAGCGAGGCAGGGTCGGCGACAAGGCAAGGTGGGAAGTGTAGTTTCATAGCATGGTACGAGGGGTTGAGTTTCCCTTTGCCTTGGTGGCCTAGGGGAGCACTATCCCACCCCGAGGCGTTGTCCGTGCCGTGGCCTCTTTGTTGCTTAGAGCCGCTAAGGCTCTGCCCCAAAAGTGGTGATGGTGGGGGGCGATTTCCCCCATGTCTATGTCAGAGATGGCTCGGTCCATCCCCATCTGGCTTCAACCAATGCATGTCATTGATCCTATTTTGAAGAAAAGGGCTAAATAGGGATAGACCAATCCTTTTCTTCAAAACAGGATCAATGACGCGCATTGGTTGAAGCCTGCACGAGACATTCAAACACCTCAGGAACCAAGTTCCTAAGGATGTGGTATTATTACCCAAAAAAGGTTCTTGGCACCCGAGAAGAGGCCTCTGCACCTGAGCAGAGCATCCATGAGTACTCGACACTCGAGGACACAACTTCGTTGTTCAAGAACTTGGTACCTAAGATGAGCTCGTTGGTACTCATAGTACCAAAAGTTATAGGGGATCACCATACCTAGAGGGCTGAGCTACCTACTAGCTTGTCATTAAGTCCCACGAGGGCTACTATCGGATATATGGGTCAGGGGTACCCGCACCACCCGTATATTCAACCATGTCTAGCTATCAGGTCAGAAGCCATGGAGAAGGAGGCCCACGAGGGCTGAACTGAGGCAATCAACATGAAGATTAAGGCACGCCAAGAATATCTAGAGCTAGGCATATCTGGACTGATAGCGTAGGATCAATCTGTTGTGCATTCCATGTAACAAACTAGGAAACCCATCTGTTAGCCGATCGCTCTCATTGTAACCCTACCCCCTCAGCCTATATAAAGAAGGGTAGGGACACCACAATTAGGATCTATCTCATTCCCCTTTCATCTACTACATAGCTAGTAGCAACAACCCCTATAACCGAGCATACAAATACAAGAAAGAGCAGCAACGCCCCACCTGGACTAGGGTTTTACGTGACACAGTGGCCTAAGCTAGTATATATCTTGTGTCTCGTGTGCTACCATATGATTCCTCTTACATGAATTCGTTGCTAGGCATTGCTGAAGCTAAATCTTCCGACAGCTAGGGGATCGCTCAGTGCTATCCCAAAGCTCGTTAGTGGTGAGATTCTTCCCGGTGAGAGAGCAATGAGTCCTCTCTATAGCAGGGTTGTCGGGGGGACAATCTCTTGTTCCTCTACCTCTCGGATGGGATCGCTCTATCTAGCTGATGCTTCTCTATCTAATCAGCCTCAGGTGTCAATTTGCCCTCCTCTTTCTATGAGAGCCGAGCCTCCCCTTATATTCCAAGGAAGGTCGAGCACAAGCCAGTTTGGAATTTTGGTCTATGGTCTTCATGAGTCGAGTGCAGGAGGCTGCTTGCTGCCCGTAGTGTGAATGGACATCGGCTTCACCATGTTGGAAGGAGTTAGAGGAGCTGCAAGCGCCACCTAACATCGCTACCACTGCTTGACACATGACTATAAGGAACTGTCTGCTATGGTCTGGCCTCTCCTAGGTGAACTTTCTCGAGGCCTCCTTTGCTGCAAAGGACCCCAGGCTTGAGGGGTTGACGAATGGGTCTTGGTGCCCGCTGCCCCTGGAGTTCGTGAAGTTGCTTGTCTTGTTGCGTCACGCTGATTGTGTGACCCTATTGAGGAGCGGTGGGCAGTGCCTGGTGCCCGTTGATCACGGAGGTGCTGTGGAATCTTTGCATTTGTCGGGTTTTGGATCCTTGATAGGTCACTTGTAGTTTAGGACATTGGTGCTGACTGAGCACTCGCCTAGGTCAATGCTAGGTTAGAGTTAGGCTTGGGCTATCGTCGCTCGGTAGCCCGGGCCCTAGCGAGCCCCCATGCCCCAAGCAGCGACTACAACTGTGCTCGATCTCGGTCTAACTCCTTCCAGAGGCTACACGCAAGCATACCCAATGTGTATAGCCATCAAGCGATCTGTTAGATGGGTCGGGGATCCATCGGTCGGCAACTTGTTGCCCGAGGATTTAGCATACCCCTATGTTTGGCTCTCGTCAATGAGCACATGAGAATTACGAGCCTATCCGAATGGCCTAGTTACTATTCCATGATATTCTCTGGTGCTTTTTTGGTGGTTCCACCAGAGAAATCTGATGGCCCAAGAACCCTTATGCATAAGGTTTTTCATCTAGGGCCAAAGTTCCGATGACCTCACTGAAGAAATCCTAGTGGATCTAGGAGCTCTCTGTTCCCTATGTTGCTTGGTTATGCTTAGCAAGCCTAAGCTCCAGTGACCTACCAGATCATAGGGTATAGAGCATGGTGCCCAGCTTAACCATTAAAATGGCCTAAGCTCTAGAGCTTTTCTAGTGCTAGCAGCCTGAGATATCTGGTGACCCTAAAGTACCTCCATTTCATCTAATTCAAACACCTTTGAAAATGGTTTGGCTTCAAATTGATCCTAGGGCTTCATCTGAGCTACTAGTTCTATTCACATCCACTCACTAGACTCACCTAGGTCAAGCTACCCATTCATACCCCTCTTTTATAGTATGGCCAAAGGATAAAAAAACCTATACTACTCAAGTGCCTCCCGACTACCGAACTGAACTTAAAACTAGTTGGCCCTTAGCCTCAGTCGCTCATCCTTTGAAAACCGAAAAGAAATCCATCATTGGGGGCATGAAAACCATAATTGTCCATTAATCAATCATCATTGTGACCTCACTAAGTAATGCTCCTACAAAAGACACTGTTAGTCATAATGATTGTGTCATCATTAACTACCAAAACTGAATTAGGGGCCAAGATGCTTTCATAGGATAAGTCAAAGTTTTGTCATCAGGCCCATCTAAATCACTGGAAAGAAAATTTGGTGGAGATCAGCTCTGATCAAAACCAGGACATGTGGATACCTTCCTTTGATAGATGACATACCATGTCAAGCTCTGTAAAAACAGCTTTAGAGCACTAACTTCACCAAAGAGTAGCTCTACTCTAGAGTACTCCCACCATGGAGCTGTTATAGCTATTTCTTGTAGCCGAGCTCCAAATCTAGGAAATTAGGTTTTTTGGTGGAAACTACCTAATTACTTTTGGGAGGTTGCATGATAGATATTTTGACATATCTAGTATATGTGCATATGTGAGTGATCGGATTTGTTTTTAAAGAACTCCTTAGAGTACAACTAGTCCATCAATAGATGTTAACCATGCTCATCATCTGAACACAATACAAATAACAATGTCCATGCTCATGTGTATGGGTGTTTATCTATAATTACAAGCAAATATACTGTCTCATATCAATCCAGTGGCATACACTAAAAATTTAAGCAAAAGTTCGATAGTGCTCGAGGTTCACAAGCCAATTCTAAATTGTTGAATACACAAATGTAGACTAAAAGGCTATAAATACTAGAGATATATGAAAGCATTATTAGCACAGCATGTGCGTTCACCTTAAGTGTGAGATTGATAACTATGAACTGCTGAACTGATGTTCTAGTTTTTTTCTTCGGCTAATCAAATTAATACCACCGAAGTGTCGCAGAGGTATATTTAGGTCTCTAGATTTTTTTCTCAAACTATGCAAAAGAACCTGTGTCATTTCATTAAGTTCAGACAAAAGAAAAATAAAGCTTCAGAAGAGGCAAAGCCAACTCCTTAGGCCACCTTGTAAGCACCCTAGTTTTAAGAACAAAACCAGATACACATCATATGTGAAGCTCAGGAAGTCAAATCTCACATATAGCTACAAATAAGGGTAATATCGAAAGACAATACTCAATATATAACGTACTTAGTATAGAGGATATAACCTTAGACAACAAATAGCGGAAAGACAACTCCGATCTTCGGGTGAAGACTTCAATTCCATAGGGACAACTGACTGGTTGATCACAAGCCTAATTCCTCCAAACTCTAGTAATTCTAGTACCCATCCAGGATTTTTACAAAGATTTAAAAAGTAAATCAAGCGTAAGTACATGTCGTACTCAGCAAATATAACATGGGGTTCATGAGGCTCAAAAGGCTGACACTGGTTTAACTGCGATTAGCTTTTAATTGTCACAATTTTAGCATAGGAGTAGCAATAAGTTTATCACAAGCCCATATAAACACATGATCAGGTAAACATGAATAATGAATAGCATAAACAATTAACCTATTAATGAGCATCTTTATCATCAGTATCATCAGTGTTCATCATCATTAACCATTAATGATCATCTATTCCGTGAGGGTCCAAGGCCGCTCGTGACCGTGAGCACGGACTGATATACCAGGTTTTACACTCTGCAGATGTTGTACACTTTCACTGTGAGTCGTGATTTCACTACAAGGATTTGACTCTTATAGTACCACTTGTTTTCGCAACACCACACATTTGGTTGCAATATTTGGTTCTATGGCAACCAACGTCATAACTGGTAGCGATATATGGGCTTTATGGCCACCAAAATTATGTGTTGCGTTAGTCATAAGCTTCGTTGCAAGACATAGGGGCTAATGCCACAGTGGAAAAGGTGGTTGCGAGTATGGGTGCCTATTGCCACAACTAGTGTTGAGTTGTGATAATATTGATTTTGTGTTGCGATAGCTAGGTGTTGTTGCCACCACTGTAAAGTTGGTTGCAAGTAGTCGCGTGTATGGCAACGATATAATTACGTTGTGTTAATCTTTACGTGCGTTGCAATAGCTTTTGCTATATTGCATCCAAAAAAGAATTAGTTGCAAGTAGTTATGAATATAGCCACCATAAAACTTTGTTGCCTTAATCTTGCCTTGCGTTGCAAAAGGTCTTATTCTATTGCATCGAAAAAGTCATTCGTTGCATCCGATGAGGTTCTATTGCCACTAACATCATATGTGGCTACATTTGAGTATATTTGGTTGCCACAATATTTGTGTTGCTACTAAGATTTGTCCTCGTGCATTTTGTGGCTACATTCCAATTTGCCACGTTCAAAAAACTTTATGTACCTGGACTTTTGGCTTTGCCCTAGACCTTTTCTTTTGAATCTATCCTTATTTTATTATGTTTATTGTGCTTCACAAATTAAGCTATTGACCCATAATTTAAACAAACAAGACAAGAAAATAACAAATTAACTAAACGACACTTTAGAGCTCAGCAGTAGGAACGCGTCGATCTCATCTTGTGGCTTCTTGCGAGATCAGGGAAAAGATTACCTACGGTGGCTACAGCCTATTAGAGAAAGCCCATGTAGCAGAGTTTAGATGGTCTCGCATGTCAGGCTCTTGTGCGGCACCACCGTATAGATTTTTTTTTCAGCAGGTCGTTCGTCTCTTCCTAAGCAGAGTTCTTAGCCCATGGTTGGATGCTTATGGTGTACCTGTTGGCTTCCACTGAATTAATTTTATCTCTACACCTAATAAGCGCGCAAGGGAATTGTCCACCGCTGAACCACGGCAGAACCAAAGATCAGACTCTGGTAGAAAAATGAAAACCGGTAAAAAAAGGGAAAAAAAAAACAACCCTCCTAAAAAGGATCAGACTCTCGTAGCAAAATATCACGGTTCTAAAAAGATCAGACAAAATCACCATTTCACCGCAGAACCCTGAAAACCGGTGAAAAAAGGGGAAAAACCCCTCCTAAAAAGGATGGAACTCTCAGAACAAAATCTCACGCCGCTAAGAAGATCGAACAAAATCACTGGGCTCTACAGAATCTCAAGCACCCTTACGCGGTATAGGAAACAAATACAAAGCTTCCCGTGCACGTGACCTTACGTGGGCAAGGCCGCAGTCGCCATTGCTAGGCACGCGCGCGACTGCCATCGCCGCCGGTCTCGGTCTCGGCGGCCGCCACCGCCGGTCGCGAGCGAGTCAGCCGCCGCCGCCTGGCTTAGGTATGTTTTACCATTTTCCTTTAGGATTTCATCCAAATAGTTCACGTATTGTGCTCTTCCTTTTTAAATTAAATTCTAATGAATCTCTTCATGTATTTTTTTAAAGATTCTCTGCTACATGGAGCCTAATGAAAATAAGAGACAAGGTTGTTCAACACCATTCAAAGGCTTAACAAGTCCAAACAATGACGGTAAATAATAACAGTCTCTCCAAGCGCGAATTCTACGC
Source organism: Miscanthus floridulus (assembly GCF_019320115.1). NCBI lineage: Eukaryota > Viridiplantae > Streptophyta > Magnoliopsida > Poales > Poaceae > Miscanthus > Miscanthus floridulus. Next base: position 46,506,727 of record NC_089588.1, read on the forward strand.
GCGATATGGATATATCAATGCTTTGGAATATAATGGAAATGGTGCTAATTAATTATCTCTTTCTGTCTATTAAAAATTAGGTGGGCAATTCCTAAAAAAAATTAGGTGGCCAAAGTGAATCGAAATTGCTTACACAAGTCAATGAAAACCAGATCCACGTGGCCGTGTTTGATATGATTTTTACTGTTTTTCTGTAAATCTATAGCCTTACGTGTCAATAAAAAATACATGTTCCCGGTGCAACGCTAAGAAAAAAAAATACATGTGTTGCATACTTGCATGTTATGGCCAAACGACCTGAACTATATGTATATTCTTAAGTAACTAAGATACTGGTTATATTTTCCATTGATTTATTTCCATAGAACGATAGCATTGCACCCAGTCATGTCACATTGCAAACTAAGCAACAGGGTCGAAAATTCCATCGCAAGTTAAATCTCACAACACATCCTAACCCAAAGAAAAGTAAAACAAATCAAGAAATTTCTTAGATCTGCAGGGATTACCAGGTTATAGCTAGCAGTGAACCCTCCCATTCGGCCACCTCATTGGATTGCATCTGTGCCATCTTGATTGAGATGCCGACCACAGACCACCACCGTGCCTCTGCTCTACTATTCGTCACCACACGGGCCAGCTTTGCCGCCGCACCGCAAGCTCCGCCGCCGGCCAGCTGCGAGGAGTGCTCCGCCACCGCACGCACGTGCTCTGCCTTGCCGCCGTCGCAACCACTACACTACGCCTGGCACGTCACTGGCTTGTGCCGCGCACGCGCTTGCTCGCCGGAGGCCGGAGTTGTAGCCGCCCCGCGAGAAGGGGGCCGCTGGAAGAGGACGACGGTGAGGGGAGGAGGTGGGGCCTCCAGATCTAGTAGGAACTTCTGGCTTGCATGCGTATGAGGAGAGGGCGAGATCCCGGAGCACACGCTTGGATTAGACTGGAAGCAGGGTTGTATCTGTATGCAGAGAGGACGCGCGAGATAGTCTCAAACTTTTGGCGCGTCAATATGAGAGAGATTTCTTTGGCGTGAGAAGGCCTCAAAGTTTCAGGTCCGTTCGTTCAGTCTTTTGGCGCGTGAATACGAGAGAATTTTTTCGATAGATTTTGATGCGCACTCAATGACAGACTAGTATTTTGATGTGCGTCTAGCCTTCTAATGACTTTAAACCAGCACATAAAGAATGTCCAAATAATAATATGTGCCGGTGAACTAAAATAAGGATTTTATTAAATTTTCATAGTAATCTATTGAAAGTAGTTGGGCACCAGTTCTAGTTATTATATAAATATACCATACAAAAATACAACTCTACTAGAATTTGTGAAACATCTTCTCAGTTTTGTACATTGTATTAAGAATGTGTCAAACATTATGTATACATTTGATCCTCAGGAAGCATGCTTTTCACTTCCTACCTCTATTGCAACCCAAAGATTTATACTTCAAAAGATATACATGGCCTTTGTTGTTGCGTAGGATTTTCGCTCATTTCAAATTTGTTTTGTTGTTTGTTGGAATTACTTCACTTGAACTACATGTGAAAATGATCTTCATTTTACAACAAATATATTTATGAGTAATTTCGTACATTGAAAAATAATAGCCAAATTTTCTTTGAAGAGTCCAAATTTTGGTTAAGGGCTAAATCCATCGTTAATAACATGTAAAAAAAAGTTGCATGAGAAAATCTTATCGAGACAATGTTTTGCTTCATTTGGCGTCCATTTCAAAGCACCTGTTTATAGTCAACTATTTTCTCTCTAGCAAAGTTAAAGGTAACTAGTAGTTATTAAAATTGTCTTTATATCATGAAAACTTACTATAATCTTGAACTAGCATATTTTTTCATGAAATAATTTAGTTATGGTTTTTTAAGCAATAATATACCTTTTCGAGTATCTAAAATGTATTTCTATTCATTTTGCTTAAACTATTTGAATTAAATGTGTTGTAAATAAGATTATAAAATTACAAATAAATACATATATAAGTACAAACTTGTATTTCAATATCACATAGAATTAAAATCCACTAAGCAAAACCCCACTAGCAATTTGTCTCAACATGCAAGTTGTCCAACTAGGCAATGCATTATCACGTACAATTCAAATCCACTAGCACATGCACCTGCAATGTCCATGTCAGCAAGACAAATAAGCATTCTGTTGTTCACCTCATCATACCACGTAATTCACTAATCCGCAATTCCCGCGGCAACACACGGGTTATGCTTCTAGTTTATAGTACGCCAGGGCTCACGCCATGCACAAAGGTTAATAGTTAAATTTAACTTTTGTTCTTTAAAATTAGTATAACTCTATAGCCCTTGGATTCTACCCTCCATCTATAACAACTAGTGACCACAGTTGAATTATTTCAATGGTGAGCCCTTCTATCAACACTTGCACTTGCCAAACTAATAGGAATCTTCTCTCTCTTTCCGAATTTATGGTACCCTGAGCTGAACCTAAGATTCAAAGACAACCACAATGTCCTTCCCGTAGCAATGCACAAACACATCTATATTCTTGGGAAAAAAGATAAAAGTCCAGTTTTCATATAATTTTTTTAGCCTATCTAATCAAAATGCTCAACCACCGATCATTCTCAATTTTGCAAAGACAAACAAAGAGTTTTCAAAAAGGCATACTAACCAAATATGATACCTAATAAAATTGATTCTAATAAAAATCTTTATTAAACACAGTGCCCTCGCAATAAGCTCTTTTTCTGCCTCTATCTTAAAGTAAACTACCTACCAAGGAGAAACTGGTAAAATTATGCTAGTGTGGCTTTTTACGGGTGGTCGATTGAGGCAAGGAAGCGACGTGGAACCTAGAACTACTCCAAATCAGATGCATGCGGGGAACGGACCAAGGTCCAAGGGTGTTATATGGGACATAAAAATGTGGGTTGGAAGAACCGCCTCACTCTTTACATTGAGTAGAGAGACTACCAAAAATATATGTGCGTTGCAATGGAACGTACCGTTTTGTTGCAAGGTCATATGGGAGAATTGCAATTCCAAAACATATTTAAGTTGTAACGCATGGTACTTATCAAGTAAATTTTGGAAGAAAGTATATTATTACCAAAAATATTTATTAAATTACATAAATAAACATATGAACCTGATAATAGCAAAAGGTATGGACCTAGAAAAACCAAAATAACTTATAGTTTAAAACGGAGGGAGTACCTATTGTTGTGTTGTGTTTCCTATTTGTTTAAATGTATTTTGCCTATTTTATTATTGTTTATATCATTTTATTCTGGAGAAATTTCAAGAACAAGCATACGGGTGATTTTCATGGTCATTTAAAATTCTAATTGCAAATGTACAACTCACCCATATTTTCAGAAATTTAGAGAAAGAAATCGAATTACCACAATAAGAATTGATTTAGAAAAAGAAATTGACCATCTAGTAAATAATTGGGGGGCCTAACCGCCCACCAAAATCCAAATTTCAAGCTCTCTATCTCGGTCGGATGGCCTGCACGATTGACCTTCCTCCCTCTCTCTCTAAAACAAACAAAACGCACTCCAGAACAAATCCAAATCGTCCTCTCTACGCTCTTGGAAGGGAGAGCCACTGCCACTTGATTTATGCTCCGAGAAGGAGGCCACTCCAGCTAGTTGCATAGTTGGTCCTGACGCTGCCTCCGCCAGCTGCCAAATCTGGTCGGCGACAAGCATTGCAGAAGTGCCGTAGAGAAGTGGTTCGTACTCCTCCTGTTCATGATGCTGTCCTGCTGTCTGTAGTGTTCTTATTTTCCTGCAATTGAAGGATATAAGCAGAGGGAACGATTAGCTATCTGCTCTCATGTTTAGCCTAAGTTTTGTATGCAGATTGTAGAAATGCCATCTAGTTTCAGAAGTGCAGTAGCTTCCTTGAGTTGTTCAGGCTCTCTCACGAAGTAACGGGTAGCATCCTCACTAATTAGTGATTAACGCAAAGTCTGAATGGTTTGGTTTTGAAGCTTTCATTGTTACTAGATAATAACACGGCAAATAGATGGTTCATCATTGCAGATATACTTTAATTGTCTACCTAAATGGTTTTGAAATTACCTTAGCTTAATATGGGGCTACATTTTTTATGGCACACGTTTTGGTCAAAATCAAGAAAATAGAATTGCTGGCCTGATAAGTGACAGATACACTACATTCTGGAAAGCACAAAGAGAAGTAATTCTATTTCATGGAAGGTTTCAGAGCTGAATTTAAATGTAATACCAGATCGTGCCTTGCATATTACTTGCACATCATTTGGCTGTCGTAAGTCCTAATATCTAATGTTAGACATGTAACCACAATGCACTTTTAATATTTTTCCTGCTCCCCGACTTTTGGCATTAATCTGTAGATGTCGGAACGGCCACTGAGAAGCGCTTCAAGGAGATTTGAAGTGAGGCATTGAAAGGATCTTACACAAGGGCTTAGGATTTCTTGAGAAAGCAATAGAAGAACTCGAACCAGAGGTTACTTTGATGCTAGCCGTTCAAAGGAACTAGGTAAGCTACACTCTATCTAGTGTGGTATTACCGGCGGTCCATAGTATTTTCCAGATCTTTTTTTGGCCATGAACCATCCAAATCCCATAATTCAATGGCTTTTTAGACTTTGTGTTTGTTCATATCTGAAGGGACCTTTGAAGTGCAGATCTCACATTCAGTTTATTGAGTTTCTGCACATTTGTGCAGTCTAAACAGTATAAACACTAATTTTCCACTTCCAATTGTATGAGTAATTTTATTCCCATATGATAGACTGATAGAGCTTGTTCTCATAGCAATCAGAAGGGTATCTAATTGTATGCATGTTCATAAATTGCAGGAAAACATGGATGACCTGAATAATTAGAGAAAGCTTTATGCTTGAATGTTGGTGATGGATAGCTAGAAGAATTAGAGAAAGATTTATTGGTGAACGCTGATGCTGTTGGACCATGAAGAAATTAATAAGAGAACTAATATTTAGTTCTATTTTATTATGCTAAACATAGTTGCAAACTTGTAGTCAGAGATGATGTTTTTATTCTGGTGTGGTCATGTTTACTTTAGCAATATTTTGGTCATTGTGTTATTACTTTGGTTGAGACATATGTTTGAAGTTAATAAAGGCTCGAGTTTTTATGTGATGATGAAATCTATACTCATGATACAATTATTTTGCAACAATAATTAAATATCTAGCTACGAAAAAAAGTGTTGGCTAAAATGCCCTCGTTGCGATAAACTACTATGCAACCACTCTTTGTTGTTGCAATATATATTATTGCCACAAACTTTATCAGTTGCTATAGGACATGTCTACCACCAATAATGATTCGTTGCATCTTTCATCTATTACCACTGATAATGATTCGTAGCATCTTCCATCTATTACCCCAAACAATGATTCGTTGTAGTTTCCATCTATTACCATCAACAATGATTCTTTACATTACCTTTTATTGCCACCAGCAAATGAGCGTGGCAGTTGTGATTCTAGCCACCAAATTTGTTACGTTGCAACATTTCTCTGATGCAATGGAGCACATTGCATGGTAATATGACCATATTCCCACGTAACTATGGAGTAGCAATAAAGCCATGTTGCGGCAAGTTCGTTCGTGGCAATACTGTCATATTACATCCACATGTTTCGTCGCAACAGTAACTCATGCAACCATTCAGCTGGTCGCAATACCCGTGCGTGCAACCAAATCGTGGTTGCGTTAGTTTTTTATGTGCATTGTAAAGCCACCATATTGCAACACCACATCCAAAAGGATGCAAGAACCTATTGCACCGTTCCAAATGCAACCACTTGTCAATGACCATACATAGAAGCAATTGATCCATATTGCAACCAAAATAGCCATATTGCAAGCCAATATAGGCGTCACGACAGGGATGGATCCTAGAAGTGATTTACCCTTTCGCCCGAGGTGATCAACCTCTTGACCCACTACTAAGGAAGGTTGGCAGGGTTCACTATGAAGCATTTCAAAGGTTCGTCTAACAAGTTAGGGTCGCTAAGGTTTCTCCATTAATAAGCATGAACCCCCCTCCAAGGAGTGACTAACAAAATACCAAAAAACCAAAGTGCACCCTCTTGGCAGGCCGAGATCATACCTGTCGGAGCCCCTCTTGCGCCATAAATGTAACCACTAACAAGCTAGAAAAGGTCCTCATACTGAAGTAAAGCCAGATCCATGTAGCCCTCACAGCTGTACTGTAAGTCCCGGATGTTCGCTTACAGATAAGTCATTAGGGAGAGGAATCTAGAGCACCATAAAATAGCCCAATGCTCTAGCCCCCCTGTTCCATATTGCTAAAAAGCATCTTTTAGTGTTTATTACATATACCATTAGTTAAGTTACAAGATCATGATTCTAGTTGAGCACTGGCATCATACTACCCAATGCAATAACCCAAAGGTGTCAAGGAATCTAGGATATCAAATAGCTAGAAAAATTACTACGGTTGCCAAGGTAGACACATGCATATGATTAAATTATTAAAGTGAATAGGACAACAAGCAAGATCCCATGCTATACTTGCCTTAAACTCCGATCCTTCTTCTATTAAATTGTAACCTCCAAAGGACTTCTTCTGGATCGCCAACTTCTTTTATATCACCAACGCAAAGCTCACTGACTGAACATAATCATAAAGCACCACACAACAATCCATGCAATCATACATGAAGCAAACAATAGATCTAAATTAGAATAGTACACCAACCATAAACTCAAGATGAAAAATTTGTAAAATAAATCTACGTCTCGCTTCGAACACACAGACGCGAAAAGCACTCTAATCGGAGCTATAACGAAGAAGTTATGAATTAAACAAGATTTCCTTTAATAAAATAATAGATTAAATCTAACCTTGAATTTCAAAAGTTGAAAATATATTCAACAGTAGCTTCAACACATAGATGACGCAATTACGAATCTAACGCAACTTGAACGGATCAAAACGGAGTTAAAACAGAGAAGTTATGGGCTAAAGAAAATAATATCAAAACTGTAAATAAATGAAAGCGTATTTTGAATCTAACAGAAGAATTTTATGCTTTCTGAAAGAGAAAACATATTCTGAAAGTGCGCCTTGGACTATGGGTTATAATGCATGAAACTACAGGGACTCTTTTGCAACAATCGCAATGAAGGGGTACGGTCTAATCTGATCTGTTGATTGCGGATCTGACGGCTGGAATCGAAGGGAGGGAGAAAGAAGGCGCAGTCGGCCAGAACAGGGAGCCAGTGCGGTGGTCCTCCATGGATAATGGTGAGACCTCACTGGCACATTTGGGAAAAGACCTATGGGCCATAGCGGAGTGAACCAAGAGCATAGGGATGGAGTAGTGCACGGCAAACTCACCGCGGGACTTTCTTGGGGTCAACGGTGGGTCTTCGACAAGCTGGCAGCGTGGCGGGGCGACGGCGACGGCGGTGCTAGGTTCGGGTGGTGCTACGGCGGTAGTGCGAGATAGGGTTATGCAGGGGAAAGCGGCGTGGCACCTGCGGCTACTATTTATGGGGGGCGGGAGGCATCTTGGAGTGCACGCCAAGGGATGAAATGGGGCAGCAGCGGACTCCTACGCAGCGGCGATGCAGACTCCGGGGTGGTTATGTGAGGTTGAAGATGGCTCTAGTGGCTGGGCCCAGCGTGTCAGTGAGATAGAGAGGAGAAGAGGCGTGTCCGTGTCACTCGGTTGGGACGGTGCATGCGGTAGGCGGAGTTGGGCCACACGGGAAAGAAGCTAGTCGGCCTAGGTGGCAGCAACACAGGGGAGGGAGGAGGCGCAGCGCGGCGCGGGCCTCGGCCGCTGGGCCCTGGGAAAGGGAGAAATGGGACGGTGGGGAAGAGAATGGGATGGGGAGCTGGGTCAGCTAGGCCAGAAGGGGGAGGAGGGAGTTTTTCTTTTTTTTTTATTTCAAAACCATTTTCAAATCCAAATTTAATTCAAATTTAAATCTTTTTGCAAATTTTGATCAAACACAAGCTTCACAAAATAGGTATGCATCAGCATGAGTGCAACATGTAGCTAAGCCTTGTGATAAATTTTAATTTAAGGAAAAATATTTTTCCTATGTTTTCATGAGCACAAAATTGCTTAATTAATTGAATTTTCATCTGTTTCAAAAAGAGAAATTTTTAGGGTGTTACAATTCTACCCCCCTTAAGATGAATCTCGTCCCCTAGATTCATAGAGATGGTGACAAAAGAGATACGGGTATTTTGCCTTTGGATCTTCTTCACATCCTTGAGTAACTCCACCTTCTTGGTAAACCTTCCGCTTTACTTTGCATACCCTGATAACCCTACTCAAGCAGCTTGCTCAACAAATTCCAAGATTTTAACAGGCACCTTGAACAACTCTTAGGTAACTCCAATCACGAGGCCACCTTTCCTTTTTAGTCCATGCTTATTAGACCTCTTTCTTCATATGTTCACCTTCCAACAGAGCCTTCTTACTTTCTTGATCCAAAGTAGGTTCCATAACCAACTTTAAAACATTAATGACTTTATATGCTCAGATCAAATTGCTCAGCTCTCAAACACAATTCTAAGTCCACGGTGTCATCCAAATCTTCTTAGCATAACTCTCTCTTGCTAAGGGCATCGGTAACGACATTCACTTCTCTAAGTGACAGCACTCTTCCCAGTCCTAAAACCTTGGTTGCTTCAATCCAACAATGATGTCACATTGATATTTTCTGAGTCCACGTAGAATCAACTATAGATGTCTCATATCTCCTTCCCAAGGTGTTTGTTCCTCTACATTGCCATCTAAAAACTCATAGTCCACTTTACTATCCTCACAGGACACACCTTCTAATAGGTCATTCTCATCTTCCTCAGGTGCAGGTTGAATACCCTCATACTCAATTCTTTCTCCTGATAGTGTTGTTAGTAGCACCAAACATTGAGCATACTTAATTACTCCTTTATAAGCATATAACCATCCCTTTCCAAGGATAACATCAATGTCCAATAACTCCAAAACTATAAGGTTTGCCTCGAAGTTCTTCCCTTTTATGTTAAGACTAACTTTTGGGCATATGCGGTTTGCCTTCTTTTCTCCTCCTAGAGAGTTAACTATTAGGGGTTTCCTCATTGGAAGCATAGTTATCTTATGTTCTTCCACATATTCCCTAGAGATGAATGAATGTGAAGCACTAGGGTCAAATAGCACCATAGCAGTGGCTTAGCTTACTGCAATCAAACCATAAACGATCTCCTTAGCTCCATGAGTGGTAATTAGATCCACATTGTTTAACCTGCCTTGAATGTAGTTTCGCTTTAACTTATTGCCTTGCACCTGCTTCTTATGGACATTCTGTTCTGGCTCCTGCTGCTATTGATTCTAGCTTTGATTACTCTCAGCAAACTTCTCAAGACAATCATTCTTATAGGGTTCAATCTCACCACAATCATAACCTTCCTTACTAGCAGAAGTATTTGTCGTTACCAAGGTGATAGTGGGAGATGACAGACATGGCTCTTGAGAGCTAAAAAGCTGCACTTCATCATTAGGTTGATGATACTGAGCTTGATCATTACTTCCAAGAAGATTCATAGGGTGTGATTGATATTCTGGTTGTGTAGCAAAACGGAGACGAGTATTTCTTAACTGGCATTGACGGTCATGCTTTCTCTTCTTCTCTTCCATCTGTCGACGCTTGTTCTCAATTACAATTGCTCTGTCCACCAATGTTTGATAGTCAGCATACACCACGGTCATCAGCTGTAGTTGCAAACCATCATTCAGTCCTTTCAAAAAGCATTTTTGCTTCTTAGCATCACTATCCACCTCTTTTGGAGCATAGCATGACAATTGAGTGAACCGGTTACAATACTCACACACTGACATAGATCCTTGCTTTAAGTTGAGGAACTCTTCTTGCTAAAGTTCTACCTCACCTAACGGGATATGGTAGGACCTGAAATTCTCCTTGAATTCCTGCCAGGTGATAGCAGGAGCATTGTTGGAACGCCCATACTCAAATAACTCCCACCAATCTTGGGCAGTTCCTTGCAGTTGACCAGAAGCATAAAGCACCTTTTCATGGTAGTCACACTGAGCTATGTCCAATTGTCGCTCCACAGCTCTAAGCTAGTTATCAGCTTCTAGTGGTTTGCTTGTATGAGAGAATGTTGGTGGGTGTCCCTTCATAAATTCATCATGGTTGTCAATAGGTGGCGCTTGATGTGGGTTGTTCAACTCACTTTGAGCAATAGTCTGTAATAACTGAGTCTGTGTCATCAAAGCTTGCTCTATAGATGGAGAATTGGATGGCGATGGATTAGAATTGGCAGGATTCCTTCTAGCACCTTGTGAAGCACTTCTCCTGGTAGCAACCATCTGTTTTCAACATGTATGAATTAGGACTCAGTCATTCGTAGCATTCTTAAATGTAGCTTCAAGAGATGGCAAGATAGGATTGATAGTATGAGAGACAAGGCAAGACCCCACCACAGAGATAATCGATGCTTCCAAATGAATAACTAGAACGTATGAAACTTTATCTTGGAAATCCATCAACTTGACTACCCCCTTAAGAAAAGATCAACTAGGGGACAAAATGGGGTAGCTTCCATATTTTTCTGAGTGAGTTAACTATCATAAAGACCTTCTAATATCCAGGAGAACTCATGTGCTCACTTAAGAAGAAACAACTTGATTTCTCCTCACGTGCAGAAACATAATAGTGCAGTAAAACAGCTATAACTCAGGCTTTGTTAATCCAATGAAATTGTAGTTTAGACCGTTAGAAAGCTTATGAAATTCTCCACAACTTCCTTATAGAACACTTTTCCAAATTCTGTAGTTCAGACAGTCAAAAATAGTGCACAACAAAAACTACTCCAAATTTTAGACAGCGCAGTTGCATTGTCTTGTGATTTTCATAACTCCATAACAAAAATAGATATGAGGGTGGTTCTTGTGGTTGCAGAAACATATCAAAGTCTACTATTGTTCAAAATTTTCTCATGATTTTTGGTCATCCAAGAATAGATATATAAGCCAATAAAGACAAGTTGCTCTCAAAGACAAGATAGAGGAAATAGGAGAAACAAAAACCCAACTATTTATTGCACTAATCCTTATACCTTAGGCCTATAAACTAAATGAAATTGTGGGCAAACCCCATAAGATCATTGCATTCATTACAAAGATGCAAAACAAGCATAAATATAATGATAATTCGACAAAGCAATAAAGGTGCACAACTCAATCATTGACTCAACATGCGATACTATCATCCTCATTATACTAGGGATAACAATCCTAAGACTCATCTTCAGATTACGCAAGAAGGTGATGAGGAACAGTTCTAAAAGCATTTCAATTCAAGGAGTGAAGATGAGAACAAAGACTTTAAAATAAGCATCAAGGTAGAGATGATTAGCAAGGGTAGAGATATAGTAGAGAATAAAATATCAAGGTTCATAGAGCAAGGGTTTTTATAGCAACTTCTAAAACTTAGAACGACTAGTTTCTACTAGGCTTGCATCCTACAGTCAGCATTGCTCTGATACCACTTTGTAGCATCTACTTTTAAGAATAAAACCAGATACACACCATATGTGAGCTCAGGAAGTCAAATCTCACATATAGCTATAAATAAGGGTAATATCGAAAGACAATGCTCAATATATAATGTACTTAGTATAAAGGATATAACCTTAGACAGCAAATAGCGGAAAGACAACTCCGATCTTCGAGTGAAGACTCCAATTCCATAGGGACAACTCACTGGTTGATCACAAGCCTAATTCCTCCAAACTCTAGAAATCTGGTACCCATCCGGGATTTTTTCAAAGATTTAAAAAGTAAAGCAAGCATAAGTACATGTCGTACTCAACAAATATAATATGGGGTTCATGAGGCTCAAAAGGCTTACACTGGTTTAACTATGATTAGCTTTTAATTGTCATAATTTTAGCACAGGAGTAGCAACAAGTTTATCACAAGCCCATATAAACACATGATTAGGTAAACATGAATAATGAATAGCATAAAAAATTAACCATTAATGAGCATCTTTATCTTCAAAATCATCAGTGTTAATCATCATTAACCATTAATGATCATCTATTCTGTAAGGGTCCAAGGCCGCTCGTGACCGTGAGAACGGCTAATATACCAGTTTTACACTCTGCAGAGGTTGTTCACTTTCACTGTGAGTCGTGATTTACCCTTTCGCCCGAGGTGGCCAACCTCTTGACCCACTACCAAGGAAGGTCGGCAGGGTTCACTATGAAGCCTTTCAAAGGTTTGTCTAACAAGTTAGGGCCACTAAGGTTTCCCCATCAATAAGCATGAACCCCCCTCCAAGAAGTGACTAGCAAAATACCAAGAAACCAAATGTAACATCTTAAAATTTGCATTCTTTTAAAATTAGTAAATATGATTTATTTAAGCAAATGTGTGTGCATTAAAAGATAGGGAAATAATAAATTTTGTGGAATTAAAATTTAAAAATAAGGATAGAAACTTTTTGATGCATACATGCTGTTGCATATCATTTTGTGAATGCTTGGAATTTGTTAAAGATTTCAAAAAGAATTGAAATTTGAATTTAAAAAGGGTTTTGGAAAATAGAAGAAAAAGAAAAGGAAAGAATCATTTTTCCCTCTCCCTTCTTGAACTTCGGCCCGCAGGCCTTCACACCTTCACCCGTAGCCCGGTTCTCCCTTGGCCCAGCTCGCCTCCCCGCCCCGCTCGTCCCAGCGCCCGTAGCACACCCGCGCGCTGCGTGGCCCAGCACCGTGGCCCAGCCTAGCCTAACGGCCTGGCCGCAACCGCCGCCCACGCTCCTCCCCAGCCGCTGATGCTTGGGCCCCTCTTGTCGGCGCCGTCTTCATCCCCGCGCGGCTCGGAACCGCCCGCGCCCGGCGCTGCAGCAACCGTCGCCCACGACGGGCGTCGTGGGAGCGTCCCCCCCCCCCCCCCCCGCTCCTCGGCCCTGTTAAATAGCAACCGAGCCCCCGCGCGCACCCCTGCTGCCTCCCCGCCACTTCTTTGCATTCGCCGAGCGCAGCAGAGGCCACAATAGCCGCAGCCGAAGGTCGTCGGGATCCTCCATCGCCGAGCTCAGAACCTCCGCGCAAACAGTCGTCTCCGAGCCACCCCCGTCTCCATTTCTCCCTTAGTGAGCTTCGCCTTGTTCACCTATCTCTCCCGGTACCGTTATTTCCATTTTTCTTGGCTTCTTGAGCCCTGGCCGCGAGCTCCGTGAGCCTTGGCCGCCGGCCATGGCGGCCACCGCGCTACCCGCTGTTCCTGGCCGTCGTATCGGCATGGCCGAGACCCCCTTCTTCCCCTGCATCCCCCGGAGCGCTCGGTTTTTCATTTGGTGAACCCTAGCCCCTAACCGCGCGCGTCCGAGACCTCCACGCCACCGGCAATGGCGCCTCACCGCCGGCGTCACTGTTTCGGCCGGAATCATTCTCTCTCCCTCCCTAGGTCTAATCCGAGCCCTACATCCATGATCCGATGGCCGAGATCTTCCGATACCCTTTCGCGTGGCTGATTTGCAAAAGAGACCCTGGACTTTTCTAAGTCCTAACCCACAATCCAAGGCATAGTTCCCCGAATGCGCAATCTCGTTTGGAAAACGTAAACTCCACGGCTTAAGTCAAAAATACGTTTTTAGTATTTACAGAAATGCCATTTGAACAGTTTTGCTCATAAAATTGTCGTTTTAGCTCCGAATTGAGCCATTCAAATCACGTTAGCTTCGTAATTTCATAAGCTACATGTTGGAACTACTGTTAGTCAAGTTTGGAACTTTTTAATTTCATGATTAGATTTAATTAAATATATGGCTATAGGAAAACCCGTTTAAATCATAACTTTCGCATTTTAGCTCCGTTTTTCATGAACTTCACGTTGACGTGATCGTAGCGATATGTAGATTATGTTTACAAATATTTTATCTTGTTTTCAATACTGTTGGTGTACTATTCTAATGATAGGAATGTTTGCTTTGCATGAATGCTTTTGGAATGTTGTATGTTGCCGTGTTGGTCGCGTTCAGACGGTGAGGAAAACATTGGAGACCAAGAACTCTTCGACGACCAGCAGGACCAGCACGAGTTTGTGATTCAAGGCAAGTATAGCATGGGCCTTCCTTGATGTCCTATTTCACTTTAATCAATTACTCATTTGCATGTGTCTAATTTTGATAACTGTAAGGACAACCTAGTGATTGTTTATCCTGTGCCTTGTCTCCTATGGGTTAAATGCATATGGGTAGATTGCTAGTGCTCTAACTGAACTTGATATACATGATGATGATTGACACTATGGAACTAAGAGTTTAACATGATTTATAACAACTGTTCCATAGGGCGAAGGTGCAAATGACCTTTGTTCATGTTGCTCCTAGCTCTCCATAAGGACTTATCTATCGGCAAAAGCTAGGACTGACAGTGCAACCGGGAGAGTCATATGGCTCTGACTTTAGCTCAGTAATAGGATCTTTTCTAGCTAGTTAGAGGTTACCTTTTGGGCGCAAATGGGGCTTGCCACGTTGGGTATAGGGCTGCCTCTGTTCCTATGAGTATAGCCGCGATGGATATGTGCCATAGGAAAGGGGGGGTTCCTACATCTGCCTGCCAAGGAAACCTAGCAGCCCTAACTTGTTAGAGAAACCTATGAAATGGCTTCATAGTATACCCTGCCCGCTCACCTTGGTAGTGACATGGGAGTAATTAACTCGGGCATATGGGGATCACGACTCGCGGTGAATGTGCACCACCTCTGCAGAGGGTAACAAACTATTATAACAGCCGTGCTCACAGTCACGAGCGGCCCGGAAAACTCACAGAATAACTGGATACTTGATGATGTTCAATTAAGATGTTCTATGATGGTATACGATACACTTGACCTTGATATCTGTTCATATGGGATTAAATGGGAGCTTAAGCATAATTTGATATTACCTGAGAATAAAAGTTTGACTTACTAAAAATGCTAACTATAGTACACTAGTGTCACCCTTTTGAGCTTCATAACCCCATGTTAGCTTGTTAAGTACGGGATGTACTTACACTTGTTTATTTTCTTTATTTGGATCAAAATCCCGGATCGGTAACAGATGACAACGGGTTTGAGGAATTCCCCGAGGATTTTTAGGCTTGTGGTCAACTAGTTGACCTTCCCTGTGATGGTGTTCCACGAGAGTGTTATCCTTTACTATTCCGCTGTGTTGTGTAAGACTACTTAATGTTATGATTTGTGATGTAAGAGACACCGTGATGATACTTTATATGATTTGTCGACTTGTGTGTGTGACTGATTCCTGGACACACATGAGTATTGTGCATTCAATTTTATCCTTAAAATTGGGTGTGACACCAAAGTGCACCCTCTTGGCAGGCCGAGATCATACATGTTGGAGCCCCTCTTGCGCCATAAAGGTAACCACTAACAAGCTAGAGAAGGTCCTCATACTGAGCTAAAGCCAGAGCCATGTAGCCCTCACTGCTATACTGTAAGTCCTGGATGTTTGCTTACAGATAAGTCCTTAGGGAGAGGAATTTTGAGCACCATAAAATAGCCCAATGCTCTGGCCCCCTTGTTCCATGTTGTTAAAAAGCATCTTTTAGTGTTTATTGCATATACCGTTAGTCAAGTTACAAGATCATGGTTCCAGTTGAACACTGGTGTCATACTACCCAATGCATTAACCCAAAGGTGTCAAGGAATCCAGGATATCAAATAGCTAGGAAAATTACTACGGTTGCCAAGGTAGACACATGCATATGATTAAATTATTAAAGTGAATAGGACAACAAGCAAGATCCCATGCTATACTTGCCTTAAACTCCGATCCTTCTTCTATTGAATTGTAACCTCCAAAGGACTTCTTCTGGATCACCAACTTCTTTTATATCACCAACGCAAAGCTCACCGACTGGACATGATCATAAAGCACCACAAGCATCCATGCAATCATACACGAAGCAAACAATAGATCTAAATTAGAATAGTACACCAAACATAAAATCAAGATGAAAAGTTTGTAAAACGAATCTACATCTTGCTTTGAACACACAGACGCGAAAAGCACTCTAATCGGAGCTATAACGAAGAAGTTATGAATTAAACAAGATTTCCTTTAATAAAATAATAGATTAAATCTAACCTCGAATTTCAAATGTTGAAAATATATTCAACAGTAGCTTGAACACGTAGATGACACAATTACGAATCTAACGCAACTTGAACGGATCAAAACGGAGTTAAAACGGAGAAGTTATGGCCTAAAGAAAATAATGGCAAAACTGTAAATAGATGAAATCGTATTTTGAATCTAACAGAGCAATTTTACGCTTTCTGAAAGAAAAAATGTATTCTGGAAGTGCGCCTTGGACTGCGGGTTATAATGCATGAAACTGCAGGGACTCTTTTGCAACAATCGCAACGAAGGGGTATGGTCTAATTTGATCTGTTGATTGCGGATCTAACGGATGGAATCGAAGGGAGGGAGAGAAGGCGTGGTCGGCCGGAACAGCGAGCCGGCGTGGCGGTCCTCCATGGATAAGGCGTGGTCTAAGCGCATGGGGATGGAGACCAGTGCACGGCGAACTCACCGTAGGACTTTCTTGGGGTCGACGGCAGATCTTCGACGAGCTGGCAACGCGGCGGGGCGACGGCGACGGCGGCGCTAGGTTCGGGTGGCGCTGCGGCGGTAGTGCGAGCTAGGGTTATGCGGGGGAAAGCGGCGCGACACCTACAGCTACTATTTATGGGGGCCTAGAGGCATCTTGGAGTGCACGCCAAGGGATGAAACGTGGCGGTGGTGGACTCCTATGTGGCGGCGGTGCAGACTCCGAGGTGGCTACGTGAGGTTGAAGACAGCTCTGGCGGCTAGGCCTGGCATGTCAGCGAGATAGAGAGAAGAGGCGCGTCCACGCGGCTCGGTTGGGCCGGTGCGCGCGGTAGGCGGAGTTGGGCCGCACGGGAAAGAAGCGGGCCAGCCTAGGTGGCAGCGACATAGGGGAGGGACAAGGCGCAGCGCGGCGCGGGCCTCGGCCGCTGGGCCGTGGGGAAACGGATAAATGGGCCGGCGGGGAAGAGAATGGGACGGGGAGCTGGGCCGGCTGGGCCAGAAGGGGGAGGAGGGAGTTTTTCTTTTTTTATTTCAAAACCATTTTCAAATCCAAATTTAATTCAAATTTAAATCTTTTTGCAAATTTTGATCAAACCCAAGAATCACAAAATAGGAATGCACCAACATGTATCTAAGCCTTATGATAAATTTTAATTTAAGGAAAAATATTATTTTCCTATGTTTTCATGAGCACAAAGTTGCTTAATTAATTCAATTTTCATCTATTTCGAAAGGAGAAATTTTTACGGTGTTACACCACCTGATACAAGAATATGTTTCCAGATTTGCCCAGGGTGGCACCATAAAAGCAAGAAATTGACACAATCTGAATCCCTGCTGGACATAATAACTGGCGCAAGAATATGGACATAGTACCATGAAATTATTGTAGAATATGGACCTTACAACAAATTGCTACTATAATAGTCAAAGTCAATTAAGCTGATCTAAAAGAACTTTGAAATTGAGCGGCTAAACATGGAACAATCTACAACAAATCATGGGAATGACCATCTAATAAGCAAATTGCCTAGTGCTAGCGCTTGCCTAGAAGGCCCCAAGATCAAATTAAGATTAGTTGATTACTCTGACTCAGTTTGTCTGTCCATCAATCGTTAATAAGTAAATTCCAAATCAGATCCTTATTTTTGTTGAATTCATATTTTTTGTTGTGCATTTAGTTGACCTAGTGTTTAATTGTCCCAACTAGTGTTTAGGCCTGTTTAGGGTTTTGCATAGGGCCCCTTAAAATTCCTGGGACGCCTTGCTTATTGTTGTTTTGTTTGTTTCAAATGCAATCACTTCGAGCATAAAACAATACAAGCTTATTATGAGCAACTACAAATGCTAATGATGAATAGGGAGTGCTGGAAGATGGAGAAAAGAACGCAGTGAAGATGCACAATTTCAAGCCAGGTTTTTATGATGAGCAGTTCCAAAAGGAATTTGAAATCCTTAAGCAGCTCAAGCATCCTAATATTGTCCAACTATTAGGGTTCTGCGATGAAGCTGAAGAAGAACTTTACGAGTACAAAGGCAAACTAATAGTTTGTCAAAGGATACGCAGGGCACTCTGCCTTCAGTATATGCCCAAAGGAAGCCTTGTGGAGCTCCTTTCTGGTTGGTGCTTACGGTATTGCATGAATATTTTGTCCAGCATGTGAATAAAATTTGTTGTTGTTGTTATATATATTGAGAATGCCATGTTTGCTATTGCAGGTGACAATCTTGGCAATAATTGGCCTATACGCTACAAAATAATTAAGGGAATTTGCGAGGGTTTGAAATACCTTCAAGAGGGGTTGGAGTTTCCCGTTTTCCATCTGGATCTAAAACTAGATAATATATTGTTAGATGAGAATATGATGCCAAAAATATCAGATTTTGGTTTGTCTAGGCTCATCGGTGAAGGGAATACCATAAACACGTTGAGTCGTCTAGGGACAATGTAAGACTAATGCTCACGCAAACAGAGTTCTTAATCGGTTGGATTGTATTTACGGATTGTATTTACTTTTCAATCTCATCTTACCTATGTCATTTATGTTCTGCTGCAGTGGATACATCCCACCAGAATTCATTAACCATCAAGTAATCTCAAAGGACTATGACATATATAGTTTGGGTGTAATAATTACAAAGATAATCGCTGGAAGTACAGGCTACTCCATTGTTGCCGACATGGCTGCCCAAGAATTTGTTGAACATGTAAGAATACAAGTTACTATCATCCTAACATTTTGTTACTATCACGTACTATGAGATTCATTATCAACATCTCAGTTTACCAAGTTTGCATCAAACCATGTGACAAAATTACAAATTAAAAGATTTGCCATCATTGTATACTAGACGAGTAAATGTTGCGCATAAGTCCTGTTGTTTTTCTCCACCTTAGGGCAATGGAAATGTTATTTTCTCTCCATGTTTCAAAATATATTTCAAAATTTAGTGTCTTTCCGTTTATGCTACTAAACTTCTCTAGTTATAACAAAGTTTATAAAATAATATTAACATCATAGCACCAAATAAATGTTGTATCAAGATATATTACATAGTGGATTAATTAATCACATTATTTTAATATCAAGATATATTTTTCTGAGCTTTTAAAAATTAGATAAGTTTAATTTCGAACAAAACTAAAATACATTACTATTTGGAATGATATAGTTACAATTGATCGAAACACAGGACTTCAGTAGTGCAAGGGGCGCATGTATTTGGATCACATAGTTGTGTCAATTTCCTACGATTTACTTGTACTTAATTCACGTTTTTTTTTTCTAAAACTGCAACAGATTCATGAAATAAAGAAACAAAGAAAATAAGAAAGATTACAACAAAGCTTGTAGCCATAACTCTATCATGGGGAAGTATTTCTTCTTTGCCCTATGGATAACCATGGCAAACTCTTTCTTGATGTCATGATCGCCTCCCTCTTAAGTAGATTACCTAACTAAATAGTCTTCCATTGACTATCATTAGTTAGATAATAACTTAATTGGTCATCCCGGTACACTACCCTTATAGCGCACTGAACCAACCTTCATCTAGGATCACGCGGATGGAAAGGATTGTTACAACATTCACCAAGTTCACATCACACTCAAAGTAGTACATTAAGTTTACAACATGGCTGTTTCACACAGTCATTAGCCACGTCATCTAGAGTACACTAGCGGAAGTCTTTTACGAAAAACAACATAAGTTTTACACTATTACAAAAAATATTTTAGGAGATGGCTAATTTTATTAACGGAGGTGGTCACAAAATGTATGCAACTCCGAAAATATGCCACCATTTTTAGAGGCGTTCTTTTTATTTACGGAGACGGCAAAAAATTGTCCGCCTCCCAAAATAGATTAACGGATGTGGGACTCTTAAGAGGCCCACTTAAGTGGTGGCCATTTTCTGAGGTGGGCCTCTCCATTAATAAGACCGAGTCCA
Source organism: Miscanthus floridulus (assembly GCF_019320115.1). NCBI lineage: Eukaryota > Viridiplantae > Streptophyta > Magnoliopsida > Poales > Poaceae > Miscanthus > Miscanthus floridulus. The sequence continues at coordinate 46,526,812 of NC_089588.1, forward strand.
TTACCAATTTGGTTGGCCCATCTCGGCCCGATGTCGCACTCGGAGTATATATATGGACACATCTCTCTCTCTCTCTCTCTCTCTCTCTCTCTCTCTCTCTCTCTCTCTCTCTCTCTCTCTCTATGTGTGTGTGTGTGTGTGTGTCAGAGCACAGGGGCTGGCGCTCGCGTCGAGCTTGCGGGTCGCCAGTGCGCTCACGTGGAACTCGTGGCCCCGAGGCGACAGGTGCTCGCGTGGAGCTCATGCGCGGATGGTGGCCCTCACGTGGATGACCCCCTGTGGAGGACCCGACGGAGCTCATCGCAGTGGATCTAGCGGCGCGAAAGCCGATCCGGCAGTGCGACGACGGATCTCGATGGTGGCGCACAGGCAAGCCTCCCGGCGACACGAGGACAGATCCCACGATGGCGCATGGGAGAGTAGGATCAGCGACGTCGGCGTGCGAGCGGGCTTAGGATTGAGCTCGGCGGCTAGCTTGGTAGTGGGCTCTCCAATGGGCTTGTGCTTTTGTTGCTTTTTTACTCTATTTTTGCAGACGAGTGTATGGACCTTCTCCAAAAAAAAAGATTAACACAGATGTTATGGTGAAGGCAGACATGATGCCCGCCTCCGAAAACTTTGAACGCTTTCGAAAAGCTTTTCAGCGGTATTGTTAAGATACAATGCGCGGGTGTGCCAATTCCATGCATCTAGGCATCACCACCTCCTCTACCACTCCTCGTCCTTAGACGACTCAGGTGCATAGAGGAAACCATAGGTCGAGATAGAGGTAGCTACAAGGCTTACACAATTCCAGGGTGAGTACTCAACTGTTCCGGTGGATCTCGATGATGGCGCACGGGCAAGCCTCCCGGCGACACGAGGACAGATCCCACGATGGCGCGTGGGTGAGTAGGATCAGCGACGTCGGCGTGCGAGCGGGCTTAGGATTGAGCTCGGCGGCTAGCTTGGTAGTAGGGTCTCCAATGGGCTTGTGCTTTTGTTGCTTTTTTAATTTTTTTTGCAGGCGAGTGTATGGACCTTCTCCAGAAAAAATGATTAACACAGATGTTATGGTGAAGGCAGACATGATGCCCGCCTCCAAAAACTCTGAACGCTTTCGAAAAGCTTTTCAGTGGTATTGTTAAGATACAATGCGCGGGTGTGCCAATTCCATGCATCTAGGCATCACCACCTCCTCTACCACTCCTGGTCCTCAGAGGACTCAGGTGCATAGAGGAAACCATAGGTCGGGATAGAGGTAGCTACAAGGCTTACACAATTACAGGGTGAGTACTCAACTGTTCTCAATAGGACGTACCCATTATAGTACAAGGATTATGCAATTGGTTCATTAGCAAGGATTGCATTTTTGGAAAAGTCAGCAGGGGAGCCCCCTACTTAAATTTTTTTATTAGCAAGGATTGCATTTTTGGAAAAGTCAGCAGGGGAGACTGTACAAGTTACAAGGCTTTCAAAGCCCAAAGGAAAAAAAAAAGGAAGCTAATGTAGGCTATCTCTCCGGAACTAATACAATGCTTGGCCTTGGTACAAACCAATGCAAGTTCTCTTTTGGAATCTTCTAACCAAGAACTTGAACTAAAGGAAGCATTATCAAATACAACTCTGTTTCTTGTAGTCCAGAGGGTCCAGCGAGCTGTAATAATGACTTCTCTGAAAATCGAGTTTCCAAAGGACAATCTAGCATCAATAATCATATCCAGGGGCTATAGGTTCAGGTTCCAGTTGATGGAGATTCTCTGCCAGCAAGTAGAACTAAATGGACATTCGAAGAAGAGGTGGAAACATGTTTCCTCATCTCCACCATTGCAGAAAACACAGGTATAATCATCCAGATGTTTGTTCTTTCTCCTTAGCAAGTTTCTGGTATTCAATCTGTCCCTGATGAGAAGCCAAAAGTGAAGGACCGGAAACGGCGACCAGAGGGGGGGTGAATGCGAGCCTCAAATTTCTTTCGAAATCTTCGACCACTGTCCCAACATCAATCCCCAAAAAACATACACGAAAGACTTGATGACCATGACCCTAGAGAAGGGTGGATGCTCCCTCAGAACACAGCGGGTCACCACAGAGCAAACGGAACACAGATCGAATCCCAAACGAGCAAACTCCCAAAAGAAAACAGCACTGCTCCTGCAAATATCGGACACGTCCGGTATTATATCGGACACGTCCGGTATTTTCGGACACGTCCGGTATGATCTCGGACACGTCCGGTATTTTCAGCAGCAAGCTGACCAAAAGAGAAAAATCCAAAACCCCGTCAAATGGTGTCCAAAAATCATGAAATTTTAACCATAGCTCTTTAGACACCAAGGGAAGGTCTCCACCAAATTTCAGCTCAAAACTCCAAAGTGAGAAATATCGGACACGTCCTAGATCATATCGGACGCGTCCGGTATGAACGAGCAGTTTCTCGGGAAAAATCAAATCAAGCCATAACTATCAAATCAACTCCAAATGACTTGAAACTTTGCACAAGGGTTCACAAGCGAGTAGAAAGGCAACCTCTAAAGGATCATGGCCCGAAACAAACTCTAACTCCGTGAATCGAAGGAATTGAAGAATCCCCCAAAAAATAGGCCAAGAACTTAAATTACCGGATCTGCGATCTCGTGAGGAATTAGTGGATTTCCTTCGGTGGAAAGCTTCTACTCATGTCATTGATCGATCCAAGGCAACAAGAACGAACCAAAACCATCCCAAAACGAAGAAACGAGAGGGGAAACAAGAAGGGACAAAAGGAGCTCGTGAAGAACACCAAAATCACATCAAGAACACAACTAAATCATAAATCCTGGAGGGCATACGGTGGTTACGGCCACCGATCCCTTCAAAACCAAGTCACAATTTGAGTTGTGGACCTCTCTCATACATGGGAGCAAACTAGAGGAAGAAACCCTAAAGGAGAAAATGAAAACTGGAGGAGGTGAGGGAGATGGGGGCTCCCTCATCCTATTTAACAGGGCTATTACACATTCCTAGTTTTGCCCCTGGATACAAATGAGTTGAACCGCTAAGCCCAAGGGCGTTGTTGTCCAACCCGGTGTAATCTTGATCCGACGGCCACCGCGCCTTCTCATCGGTAGCTTCGCCTCGACGCAAACTCCCCGATGCTGCCACGTGCTGTCCGTCCCTCCTCGGAACCTCCGCCCGGGTTTTGAGGCCCAAACCCGTAAACCGTCCATCCGATGGTTTTGAGGTCCAAACCATCAAACCGTTCGCGAGTAGCGTACTCCATACGCGTCCCCCGCCATCCGACGCGTGTCACCGCCGTCCTCGACCGGCCGGCCCACCAAGTCCTCCTGAGCCTCGCTCGACTCACGTGTCCGCCGTCTTGACCCGGTCAACACCGTCACTCCATGTCTTCTTGCATTTGTCGATGTCCCAAGTGTCAGCCACCGTGGCTAGTCACCCGGCCTCTGGGTCCCTCGGTCCAAGCCTCACGTCCGTCCTTCACCGCTCCCGGTCTGTCGGCACGGCACGTCCTCCTTGACCTTCACCTCGCCGTCGACCACCGCATCCAAGCTCCACACCTACACAACACAAGCCAAAAGACATGTCGCACACATAGCTTTCGCCATGGTAGGGTTAGTCACCACTCAACCTACTTCGTGGATCACATTGACAATCACTCATCACAAAACGAACACACAAGGGTACTTGTCAACCTTGTGTTCGCAATCTCCCCCTTGATGAGTGCATTGTCAACACCAATACATGAACAGCTTGAGCAAAAGAAAAAGAAGAAGAAGAGAAAACAAAGAACTCACCCAAATGACCAAAAGCCAAAGAAAAGCCAAGAACCGGGTCATTTGAAAATGAGCAAAACTTGGTCCCCAAAGACATGGGCAACGGCTCGACGCAACCAAGTAAAACAAAACTAGCCCTCAAGAAGGGGCAACGGGCTCAACACCACTAGCAAAGCTCGAAAAACCAAAAAACTACTAGACCCTCCAGAAGAGGCAAAGGCTCAACACATCTAGCAAAACACCTCAAATGCAACTCCCCCTGAACAAGTGCAATCTCTCTCAAATGAATGCATATCTCTCAACTTTAGGTGAAATTGGAAGTTTCTTCCCCTTGTGTCATTGTAAGTGTGGAAAACTTCTCCCCCTTGTTGACACATGCACTTATCAAGCTAGAGCCCAAAGATTGCATCTCCCCCAGAAATCATGCTATGAATGCAGAAATGCACGAATGCAGAAGCTTCAAGATTATAGTAAGTAGATTGAAAAGAGGCTCTAGTTGATGCTGTCATGTATATATAGCAACACATACAAGTGCTAGCAAATGCTCAAAGTGACCAAATGAGACGAAATATGGCATTTAAGCAATTTTGATCAAGTTTGAGCAATTTTAAAAGAGGGTTCACCACCAAAGGAGCACATAGCAAAAATAGACAGGAGATCGACCTTGTGCTACACATGTATGCAAAGTGAACTACCCCAAACAAAGTTCACACATCATGTCATGAGACAAACTTGTGGTTTGATCAAATTTTAGACACCAATTGAAATTTATCGGAGTTATGCAGCTTATTACCAAAGTTTGTCAGACAAGTGTGTGCGGGAGGTTATCTGTGCCATCAAAACCTGACTTAGCGACCATGTCAAGCCTATGCCAAAGGCAATCAAAAACTTAAGACAATGATCTCGGTATCTATTACAGAGCTCAAGTTCACCAATAAGTGCAATTTGGAGCTGTCTCGATACTCTGACATAGGATAGTACAGACCCATCCCGATCTTTTCAAATCACTGAGTTTGATTTTCAAGTTTTAGCACAAATTCAAGTTTCTTAAGCAAGTGTGTAACTCAAGGTATGAGCCGTAGCAACTAAGCATATACATGAAGCAAGAAAAAGATCTCGACACATTCTACACATGCTAGTGCCACAAGTAGTGGTGAACACATTTCATGTTTCAAAAAGTTTTAATCAAGTTCACAGTTTGGAAAACAAGCTTAGCTCATAACATGTATCAATTGATCAAAAGGAGCCTAAGCCAAAAGCACATCATTGTATATCCATAACATCCCCAACAAGAGCATAGTGTCAATCTAGCTACTATAAGGATGAAGCTCAGGATGCAATATGATACATGATGATATGATATGCAAGAATGATATAAAAACAAAAACAAAGGCTAAACTAAAAAGCAAAACTAGAATACAACAACCAAAATTCCCCTCCTCTAAAAAGGGAAACAAACTCCAAGCTCCCCTCGCAAGCGAGCAAACTGGGCTTGGTCAAGTGGTTTGGTGAAGATATCTGTGAGCTGGTTTTGAGTATCAATGTGGTGCAGATCGATATCACCTTTCTCATAGTGGTCACGCAAGAAGTGAAAGCGAACTTCTATGTGCTTTGTCTTTGAGTGAAGGACTGGGTTTTTGGCTACACTTATGGCACTGGTGCTGTCACAAAACAAAGGCACTCGCCTAAACTCTAACCCAAAGTCTCTCAGAGTAGCTATCATCCAAAGCAACTGGGAACAACAAGCAGCAGCAGCAACATACTCAGCTTCTGTGGTGGATTGGGCGACGCTAGACTGCTTGCGAGAAGACCAAGACACAAGAGAAGATCTAAGAAACTGACAAGTCCCCGAAGTGGACTTCCTCTCAACACGACAACCAGCATAATCCGCATCAGAATACCCACAAAGAGAAAGAGAGGAGGAGGCTGAAAACCAAAGACCAAACTCGGGTGTGAAACGAAGGTACCTGAGGATCCGCTTGATGGCTTGACAATGAGACGTGCGCAGCGAAGACTGAAAGCGCGCGCACAAGCAGACTGCGAACTAGATGTCCGGTCTCGTCGTCGTTAGATACAGCAGGGACCCAATCATGCTTCGGTATTCCTTCTGGTCCATGCCTTCTCCCTCCTTGTCCTCATCCAGGGCCGTTGTGGTTGACATAGGCGTCGAAAGAGGCTTGGCCTCACCCATATCAAATTTCTTGAGCACGTCCTTGGTGTACTTGCCTTGGTGCACGAACGTCCCCTCACGAGTTTGCTTGATTTGCAGCCCGAGGAAGAAAGTCAATTCGCCCATCATGCTCATCTCAAATTCCCTGCTCATAGTATCTGAAAACTTGGCAACAAGAGCATGAGAAGAGCCACTAAAGATTATATCATCCACGTATATCTGAACCAAAAGGATGTCTGTGCCTTGCTTGAGGAGGAACAAAGTCTTATCTATGGAACCCATCCTAAAACCCTTATCAAGCAAGAAAGCTTTCAAACGCTCATACCAGGCTCTCGGGGCTTGTTTCAAACCATACAAGGCTTTGTGGAGTTTAAAAACATGGTTGGGGTACTTTGGATTTTCAAAGCCAGGGGGTTGCCTCACATAAACCTCTTCCTCTATGTACCCATTCAAGAAGGCACTCTTTACATCCATCTGATACAGCTTGAACCCTTTTGAAGCTGCAAATGCTAAACGAATCCTAATGGCTTCTAGACGGGCAACAGGAGCAAAGGTTTCTTCATAGTCTATTCCCTCTTTTTGGCAAAAACCCTGAGCCACTAACCTCGCCTTGTTTCTCACCACCACCCCATCCTCACTCTGCTTGTTCTTATAAACCCACTTTGTACCTATGGGGTGGCACTCTGGTGGAGGTGGAACTAAAACCCACACTTGGTTCTGCTCAAAGTTCTCTAACTCCTCGTGCATAGCATTAACCCAATCGGCATTAGATAGTGCGTGTCCAATATCTCGAGGCTCAAAAGAAGCTACGAAAGCAGAATGAGCGAAATGGGAAATATGATAAGACTTGGAACGCGTTACCCTTTCGTTGATGTCGCCGATCATGGTCTGAGGAGGATGGCGTCGCTAGATATGTCGAGGTGCACCCAAAGACGAAGTCGCCTCCCCCTCATCCACAGCTGGGGCCTCCTTAGTCGATTGAGGAAGCGGCTCGCACGGACCCCATGAAGTAGAGGTGGAGGGCTCGGGGCCGTGAGCCGAAGTGGTCGAAGCTGGCTCGATCGGGGCAGCCAATTGAGATGGCTTGGGATCATCCCAATCGACATCATCGTCATCCTCAACAAAAATGCTATCACCCATCTCTTCATCACCTGCACGTTCAAAGACCGAAATAGAAGAGGGCATGGTTTCGTCGAAGGTGACTTCACAAGTCTCCACGACACGGTTAGTCTCAAGATTAAGCACACGGTACGCATGTGAATGAGAAGCGTAACCGAGAAATATACCATCCGAAGATCTAGATTCAAACTTGTCAAGATTACCTTGCTTAAGAATGAAGCACCTGCAACCGAAGACTCGAAAATGACTCACCTTGGGTGGACGCCCAAACCGCAACTCATAGGATGTCTTCTTTAAGAAAGCACGAAGAAAGATGCGGTTTGAAACATGGCAGACGGTGTTGATGGCTTCGGCCCAGTAACGCCTAGGAGTCCTATGCTCATCGAGCATCGTCCTGGCCATTTCAACCAAAGTCTGATTTTTGTGCTCAACAACACCATTCTGCTGAGGGACATAGGGCGAAGAAAACTGATGTTCAAGACCCAAGGAAGCACAGAAGGTGTCAAACTGAGAGTTTTTGAACTCAGTGCCATTGTCACTGCGGATAGCTCGTATGGCATTCTTTGGTAACTCAGTTTGCAACCTCAAGATCAAGTCACGAGCATGAGAAAACGCTTCGTCCTTGCCCTCCATGAAAAACACCCAAGAATAGCGAGAAAAATCATCCACGATCACAAGAACGTACCACTTCCCTCCCTCTGACCGAACCCGAGCTGGACCAACAGTGTCCATATGGAGTAGCTCATCGGGTCTCGTGGTCATGACCTAAGTCACTGGAGGATGGGAAGCAGCCACCATCTTTTCGTGGCGACAGGGATGGCATACCAGATCCTTCTCAAACTTAAGTTTGGGCAATCCTCGGATCATGTCAAGAGAACTCAACCTCACTAGGAGATCGAAGCTCAAATGACCAAGTCTCCTATGCCACTTCCACAAATCCGAAGAAGATCCGGCAACCAAACAGCGAGAAGAACCAAAAGACTGAGAGAAATCAGCTCTGAAAACTCGGCCAAAAGGAACGATCTGACAAACTAGATGTCCCTGAGAATCGAGCACACGAGAAAGTCCAGTCTTAAAGTGCTCCTCAAACCCATCTTGAAGGAGTTGCGAAACAGAGAGCAAATTGAAATGCAGGCTTGAAACCAAAGCAACGTCCTTCAAGATAAAAGACTCATTGACCCGAATGATCCCACGAGACAGCACCTTACCTTTGCTATTGTCCTCAAATGTGATGTACTCCTTGTATTGCATGGGGTCAAGGCTGGAGAACCATTTGGAACTTCTGGTCATGTGGCGCGAACATCCAGAATCAACAAGCCACGTGTTCTCCAGGCCTCCGCTCTGCATCAATAGAAAGACAGGGGGTGAGCAAATGGCACAACACTGGGGTTAGTGAAATGAGGAGAATACCGGTGTTGAGTCATTTGCCCTGGAAAAGTGTTAGGAAAACACCATACATGCCATGTCCCATTGGAGAGAAGCAATCACCACGTGGGGGGAAACGTGGTCCGCTAGGAGTGTGGGACTGAAAGCCACCGTCGCGAGGTCCAGAGTCATATAGATCATGACTTGGGCCACGTCGGGCACGACCACCACGTGGTCTCGCCACCTGAGGCCTAGCACCTTGAGGCATTGCACCTCTAGGCCTAACACTGTGCCTCTGAACAGGCGGTACATGTACGCCATGGGGAGGATGATACATGTTCCGGTTGTTCAACTCGTACTCGCGCCGCTCATCTCTCTTCCTCCTAAAGCAAAACTCAGCCAAATGACCATCTCTATGGCAATAGTCACAGTGGTACCTCACCTCTCTCTTGGATGGTGGTTGACTCACTCTCTTGTGGATGTGGTTCACTCTCTGAGGCTTTTTGGCTTTAGGAAGGGGTGCACTAGAGATGTTGGGTAGAGTATCGAGTGAGTTCCGAAAGTGGTTCGGTTTGGGAACCCAAACTTGCTTGGATGGTGGAGCTTTTGGTGGTTCTTCAAACACACCATCTTTGATCATAGGCTTGGTAGACTCTGGTGGAGGGATCTTGATCAATTTGGGAGTGTTGGTGGGTTTCTCACTTGGGTTCAAACCACTATGTTCACCAACCTTGCCATAGACATGCTCACCCTTCCCACCTATAGCAAAGCCTACTCCCAATGAGTCAGTTCCCCTCCTAAACTGGCTCACCATCATGCCCAACTGAGGCTCACTGCACGACACCCAGCTCAAGATGGACCGAAGTTGTGTGTTTTCTTCCTCGGTTCCCATCTTGTCATGCCTGCAGGACTCAAGCTCCAACACCAAAGCTTCACAGCGAACACATGTAGTGGTGGTGCTATCTGAGTTGGCCTTCTCAAACTCAGCAAGTTTGGCAACCTTCTCTGCCAACTCAGATTGCAAGCCTGAGCAGGACTTGCATGCACCGAGCAACCCAGAACGAGACTTCAGCTCATCACATTCATCAAGCAAAACAGCATACTTGGATTGCAAGTCAGAGAGGTTAGACATGTGTATAGCGCACTCATCGCACTCCTCCTCCTCTGACACCACTACACCACTCTTGGCAAGCTCCAACTCCTTCAAAGCAACCTCTAGCTGGTCCTTAAACTCTTTTCTCTCACGGGCAGCACGCTTAAGCAACTTATCTTGACTCATCAATGTATCATTCATAGTATCAAGCTCAAGCATAAGTGAGTCAAGTGTGGGCGGTACCTCATTTTCGTCGTCGTCGACGTCAACGTCCTTTTTGAGCTTTGCTCCACCGTCAACCGCCATAGTGCAAAACCCACCACGGTTTGCACCGGCAACAAAGCAGAGACCGTTGAGCTTGTCCTCGTGCTTCTTCTCGGACTCATCATCGGTCGAGGGAGAAGAAGAGTGATCATCGTCGGAGTCGTCGTCGAGGTCGCTGAGGGAGGCGAGGAAGGCGCGTTCTTGAGCTTTGGCCTTCCTACGGTACGCCTTTTTGATCGCCTCCTTGTCGAAGCCGCCCTTGGCCTTGTGCTTGCCGGAGGTGTAGTCGCGCTTATCCTTGCGCTTGCTAGAGTCGTACTTGTTGGTGAAGGGCTTCTTCTTGGGGCAGTGCGCGACAAAGTGGTCCAGATCTCCACATCCATAGCATCCCTCCTTTGGGCCACCACTGCGTCGGCGGTTCAAACGGTTGTTGTGAAACCGAGAGAACCGACTGATGACGAGTGCCAACTCATCATCCCCAAGAGACTCCAGCTGCTCCTCTGTGACTGACATCAAGCATGACAAAGAGAAAGAAGCTTGTGAAGGGTTAGTCAATGAACTTGAACCACTACCTAAGACCAAAGCCATGGTTGGTGCAGAAGGATTCTTGAGCTTGGCTTGGGTTTGGTAGTCGATCTCTGTGGACTTGAGCTTGCTGAAAAGCTCGTCGACGGTGAGGGTGTCGTAGTTGGCCGACTCAATGATCGCCGACACCTTCACATCCCATACCTTTCGATCAAGGGCATAGAGAAGCTTGAGCGCCCTCTCATGATCACTATAAGGTAGGTTGGCCTTGTTCGCTTTCATTTTGTTGACAATAGTCTGAAAGCGGGAAAACATGGCATCGATGGACTCGTCATCAAACTGAGAGAAGTTCTCGTACTCGAGCTTGTACGTCTCGTAGAGTCTGGTCTTGACCTGTGCGGTCCCCTCGTGATAGCTCTGAAGCCTCACCCAGATCTCTCGAGCTGTAGTACAATCGGAGACACGCTCGAACTCAGAAAGCGAAAGACTCGAGAAAAGCACACTGCGAGCTTTGCTATTTGCGTTGTGCCGATCCTTGTGATCCTGGGTGGTACGGGCCGCAACAGGGAGCACAACGTAAGTAGCATCCTCACAAATTTCCCAGACGAGCCAATCAATCCCCTAGAGATGCGCAGACATGCGGATCTTCCAATAAGGATAGTTGGACCCATCAAAGTGCGGTGGTTTGCCGGAACCACGCTCCATGTCGCCTTCGTGGATCACGGACCGATTAAGGTGGAATGATCCTTAACCGGCTCTGATACCAATTGAAGGACCGGAAACGGCGACCAGAGGGGGGTGAATGGGAGCCTCAAATTTCTTTCGAAATCTTCGACCACTGTCCCAACATCAATCCCCAAAAAGCATACACGAAAGACTTGATGACCACGACCCTAGAGAAGGGTGGATGCTCCCTCAGAATACAGCGGGTCACCACAGAGCAAACGGAACACAGATCGAAGCCCAAATGAGCAAACTCCCAAAAGAAAACAGCACTGCTCCTGCAAATATCGGACACGTCCGGTATTTTCGGACACGTCCGGTATGATCTCGGACACGTCCGGTATTTTCAGCAGCAAGCTGACCAAAAGAGAAAAATCCAAAACCCCGTCAAATGGTGTCCAAAAATCATGAAATTTTAACCATAGCTCTTTAGACACCAAGGGAAGGTCTTCACCAAATTTCAGCTCAAAACTCCAAAGTGAGAAATATCGGACACGTCCTAGATCATATTGGACGCGTCCGGTATGAACGAGCAGTTTCTCGGGAAAAATCAAATCAAGCCATAACTTGATCAAATCAACTCCAAATGACTTGAAACTTTGCACAAGGGTTCACAAGCGAGTAGAAAGGCAACCTCTAAAGGATCATGGTCCGAAACAAACTCTAACTCTGTGAATCGAAGGAATTGAAGAATCCCCCAAAAAATAGGTCAAGAACTTAAATTGCCCGGATCTACGATCTCGTGAGGAATTAGTGGATTTCCTTCGGTGGAAAGCTTTTACTCATGTCATTGATCGATCCAAGGCAACAAGAACGAACCAAAACCATCCCAAAACGAAGAAACGAGAGGGGAAACAAGAAGGGACAAAAGGAGCTCGTGAAGAACACCAAAATCACATCAAGAACATAACTAAATCATGAATCCCGGAGGGCATACGGTGGTTACGGCCACCGATTCCTTCAAAACCAAGTCACAATTTGAGTTGTGGACCTCTCTCATACATGGGAGCAAACTAGAGGAAGAAACCCTAAAGGAGAAAATGAAAACTAGAGGAGGTGAGGGAGATGGGGGCTCCCTCATCCTATTTAACAGGGCTATTACACATTCCCAGTTTTGCCCCTGGATACAAATGAGTTGAACCGCTAAGCCCAAGGGCGTTGTTGTCCAACCCGGTGTAATCTTGATCCGACGGCCACCGCGCCTTCTCATCGGTAGCTTCGCCTCGACGCGAACTCCCCGATGCCGCCACGTGCCGTCCGTCCCTCCTCGGAACCTCCGCCCGGGTTTTGAGGCCCAAACCCGTAAACCGTCCATCCGATGGTTTTAAGGTCCAAACCATCAAACCGTCCGCGAGTAGCGTACTCCATACGCGTCCCCCGCCATCCGACGCGTGTCACCGCCGTCCTCGACCGGCCGGCCCGCCAAGTCCTCCTGAGCCTCGCTCGACTCACGCGTCCGCCGTCTTGACCCGGTCAACACCGTCACTCCATGTCTTCTTGCACTTGTCGATGTCCCAAGTGTCAGCCACCGCGGCTAGTCACCCAGCCTCTGGGTCCCTCGGTCCAAGCCTCACGTCCGTCCTTCACCGCTCCCGGTCTGTCGGCACGGCACGTCCTCCTTGACCTTCACCTCGGCGTCGACCACCGCATCCGAGCTCCACACCTGCACAACACAAGCCAAAAGACATGTCGCACACATAGCTTTCGCCATGGTAGGGTTAGTCACCACTCAACCTACTTCGTGGATCACATTGACAATCACTCATCACAAAACGAACACACAAGGGTACTTGTCAACCTTGTGTTCGCAAAAAGAAAAACTTGTGTTTACCAGCCCATAGCCAAGGAAAGAGAGGGGAAGCTTGAATAGTTCCTTGCAGGAAAAGGTATGCTTTCTTAGTGCTATAGTTTGTAGAGCCCCAAATATACAGCCAGGTATATATCTTCAACCTCAATATCCCAAGTCATATTCTGTAGAATGTCCATTAATTCGGTGAATTGAGAGGAGGCCTGCATGGACAGAGGCTGGTAGAAATTTCTGTCCAGGCCATGATCAAGAAAGAAACTTAGGGAGGACTTCGGTTCCTTGGAAAGAGAGTAAAGCTGAGGGAAGGCATTTTTTATATGAGTGGAGAGCCAAAGATCATGCCAAAAAAGAACTGAGTCACCTCTGTTTGGAATGCATCTGCTCATAGCCAAGAATTTGTCAGAGAGTTTCAAAACGTCCTTCCACCAAAAAGATCCAGTGGGGCTTCTGGCATGGGGTGGGGTGTTGTTGTTTTGGTAAAGTTTTGCCCATGTCAATTGAACCCATGGGATGTCTGCATGGTTATAAAACGTATCTAGGAATTTGATTAGTAGTGCTACATTTTGATTTTTGATGTCAACAATTCCCAAGCCCCCTTCTTCTTTGGCTCTGCATGCAATGTCCCAAGCAGCGAGGCAGCTTCCTATCCTATTGATGTCTCCCCCACTCCACACACAGTGTTTTTTATATTTATCAATTTGTTTGGTTACTGCTGGAGGTAACTGTAAGCTACACATATAGAATGTAGGAAGGGCTGAGAAAACTGAATTTACCAAAATGAGCCTTGGTATGAGAGGAATCTACTGATCCCTGTCAACTTTTTCTCAAACTTTGTAATCAAAGGAGAGAACTCAGCTATAGTTGGCCTTGTTGTGCCAAGGGGTAGCCCAAGATATGTGAAAGGCATAGAGCCAGTATCAAAGCCAAAAGTGTGTGCCAGGTGAAGGCTTTTCTCATCTAAGACATTAATGGGGACCAAAAAGGACTTCTTGAAATTAACATGCAGCCCACTGGAATCTGAGAAGCTCTTGAGAAGGCCTTCGAGCATGAAAAGTGAATTAGCATAGGCAGTAAGTATAAGCAAGGTGTCATCAACATATTCTAAAATAGGAAAGTCACCCCCAAAATCATCACTCAAAGGATGTTTCAGAATTCCTGTTTGCCAAGCATTGTTAACAACTGTCTGTAGGAAGTCTGCAGCAAGGACAAACAAAGGGGAGGAGAAGGGATCACCCTGCCTGACACCTCTCTTGCATTTAAAGGGTTTACCAGGGATTCCATTGAGAAAGACAGAAGAAGTTCCTGATAGTAGAAGGCTTTTGATCCAATTGATCCATTTCTGGGAGAATCCTTTGTGCTGTAGGGTGTCCAAAATGAATTGATGTCCTATTTTGTCAAAAGCATTCTCAAAATCGAGTTTCAAAATGACAATCTCTTTTTTGGAATGGTGACAGAGATGTAGGAACTGAAAAGCCTAACCTAAGCAATCTTGGATAGTTCTCCCCTTGATAAACCCATACTGTTTGGTGCGGACCAACTGAAGAATCACTAATTGGAGCCTAGTGAATAGTAGCTTGGTGATTGTTTTCAGAGAGTAGTTGAGCAGGGATATAGGCATATAATAATCATCTACATTTTCAGGGTTAACTTTCTTTGGAATTAGTGCAATATAAGATAAGTTGATAAGGCTTAGGTCTAGGTTGTCACTGCTATTGGAATTACTAACGATCTCCCAACATTTTTTGATGAAAAAGCCATTAAATTCATCTGGGCCAGGGGCATTGTTACTTGGGAGACTTTTGATAGCACAAAGGATTTCATCTGTGCCAAAGCTTCATGTAGACAATTTAAGGCTTGGGCTTGCAAAAGACTGCTTAGATTATAGGATATGCCCTGGACATCACTGATCCCCAGCCTGTTTTTGTATGCATTCCATAGAATTCTTGCCTTTTGCTCGTGTTCAGTGACAATGGTGTCTTCAGATATAGCTATGTTGGAAATGAAATTTCTGTTGTTACTGTGTGTGGCCATTGCTTGAAGAAACTGGTATTTTCATCATTTAATAAAAGTACCCATCTTATGGTATTCCTTTGCCCCTAGTAGATTCTTTTGGATTCTAGGAGAGAGGACAGATAGTTCTTGACAAGGTCTCTGAAATTGGATTCTAAGGGAGATAATGGCCTTTGATCTTCCAGGACATCCAGTAACAATGGCACCCAATTACTATTTTGGATGAGCTTGCTAAGGTTTGAAATCCCTTTTCTCCAGGCCTTAAGACGAGATCTAAGCTGTTTAAACTTTACTGACAAAGTTTTTACTGCATTTGCATAATAAGGATTGCATTTGGTTTTGCATAAAGACATTTTGTACAATAATGAAAATGTGATCTTAACATCTCGACAAGCATAGCATAGTTAAACTAATGTAAGCAATAAACAATTTGGAGCCTGATGTTCCACGAGTCCTTTCCATCGCCAGTCCGTATCTAGAAGCTTAGACAAGGGGTACACATCAACTCCACCAAAGACAAGGGGTATCACGCATATGACTTGTTGGTACATAAGGGATACCTTGATGCCTCAACCTTTCACCAGAATGGTTTGAACAAGAGACAGATTACTAGCTTGTCATAGCTACTCCGTGCTACACCTTGTGCCGACTCCATGGGTAGACCGGCCGCAATGAAGTACTTGGCTTTAAGGATGAAAACCAACTAGAAATATCCTGAACCAAACCGCATCGTTTTGTATATTTAATCCGATCAAATCCGCATTTTCAAACAAATTCAAATTCAGTTGGAAATTTAGAACACCAAATTTGAAATCGAATAAAAAACGGTTAAGAATTTTCCGATCGATTTCTAGTTTTCTATATTTTATTTGGATATACCGTTTTCAACCAATAGGTCTAGCATGGAGCTCTATGCGTAGCTGGGAGGGTGCGGTTGGATGTTGTTATATACTCCCTCCGTCTCAAAATAGAAGTCGCTATGGATGCGTGCAGGTCAAACTTTCTCAACTTTGACTAGGTTTTTAGAAAATATGTACAACATTTATATCTCCAAATAAGTTTATTATAAAAATATATTCAAAAATCTATCTAATAATACTAATTATGTATTACAAATATTAATATTTTTATATATATTTGATCAAAGTTAAAAATATTTGACTTCTTAAAAAGTGAGAATGACATCTATTTTGGGACGGAGGGAGTAGGCCATTGGCTCCCTTGCTCCCATGTATCTAAGCGAGGTGGTACTAAATGAATTGAGAAGGGAGCGCCTGGCTGCTGGCGCTTGCAGCTTGCGTGCGAGAGGGAGAGGTCGCTGCGTGCTGGTGCCAGCCTACCACGCTGAGCAGCCCATCGGGCAAGTGGTCTGTTGGGCCAAGCGTGAATTGAGGGAGTGGAGAGAGGAGAAAGTAGCCCAAAATAGATTTTGTATTTTTGTGACAACTTTTGTAATTCCCAGAAAATCAAGGACGAGGATTTGAAGTGATTTGATTTAAATTATAGGAAGAGATTTGGGTTGGACATTCAAGGTAAATATTTTTGGTGCCACAAATAAATTCGAGAAAGCATATCAACACATGAAAATTCATATGGTGAATTTTAATGCAAGGTTTAAAATAGTTTAGCAGAAAATAAGTTTTAAATTGTTGTTAAATTTTAAATATTTCAATTTTTAGAGAATTTAAGCATGAGGAAAAACATAGGGGTTAAGACTTGATCCTACAGGTCGGTATTCCGTATTGATTTTTCGTATACCGGCCGTGTTCAACATAATTCCGCTCGATTTGGTTCATTTTCGAAATTCTCAATATTCCGTAAGTTCACGTTTGTTTTTGTGTCCGGCTTTATCGTTTTCGCTTTTGTTTTTGTATCCAAATGTAAAAGTAGAAAACGGTTGAGAGGTTTTCCGACCATTTTCATCCCTACTTGGCTTGCCACAAACATATAAGATAAGTGGTTTGTATAAGTATGTTCATGTCTTAGTACCATAAGTACACAGTCATTAACCGGTCCAACGAGATACACCATTCAAGGCTTCACCCATCTTGCCATGGTCCAGCCCCTCGTTAGCCCTTGATTCGTTCTCAGCGTCTTGGTCAAATTTTAGATCATGTGTCCATCTTATGTTTCTTAGTGGACAAGCATGCCCTAACCGCACAAGAGATGAGAAACCCATCATCATCTCGACTTCTACCGTCTAAGCATTCTAAGCATGCATTATACGATAATAAAAGGAAACAAGCAATGTTTAAAGGCATTGGAACAAAGTACAAGGATGAAAGCTCATGTAGGTAGTATTGGAGTTCTAGTCCTATAGTAACATGGCAATACATATACTTAACCTTTAGGCACATCATGCTAATTGCAAACAAGTTAGAAATGCTTAGGTGCCTGCCTTGCAAGGGTTTAGTTGGTGGCTCATTGACAACGTCAAGAGTAGGGGTTCACTCGGTAGTGATCTCCTTGGGAGCTTCATCACCAATTGAATGCATGATGCGCGAGATGAGTACAACGATCTAAATTAGGGTACATGAGATGCTTTTTAATGATATATAAAATATGGTCTTTAATAGTGTATAACACTTGTGTGGAGTGCAACTGATCAAGTGTTGTTGATGTCCTGTCAGATAGTTTGGGTGAACAACGAACGGTCCATTAGAATAGTCAGCAAGAACATCTTGAAAAGTTTCTAAGTGTTGGGTTCTGGGATGGTCCGTCAGAAACGGTCCGCAAGTGCAAGACAGGAAAGGGGTGCCTTCAATTTGAAAAATAATTTTTTTACCGGACGGTCCGGGGTTCTCATGGAGGGTTCACGACGGGAACATCGGCTGTGGAGGCTAAGTGTTGATACTTAATGAATGTTCTTGTGAACTGTCCGGTGTTCTTTGGGATGGTCCGAGGGAACACAGTTCATGTGTTCTAAGACTTCAAAAATGAAATCCACCCATAGCGTTTGTGCATGTGCAAACTGTGTTTATGGGGTGTTCCTAGGGTTCTATGGAGCACATCTAACTGGCTACATTGCATCCATTCGTCAAAATCTCCATTGGGGTCATTTTCTAGGTTTGAACATCTAGTTCTTGATCTATTGTGCATCTAGGTGTTGTGCTCTAAATCAACTCACCAAAAGGTGGGAGGAGGTTGTGGCAGAACCGTCCGAAATAACATGCTTACGGAGGTGCTCGTCTTCTACCAGACACTAAGCACCTCAAAAACAAGCTACAGCGGGCGGTATCCGTCGGGCACACCCCAAGGGAGAACCCGAAAGATCCACATTTTTCCCAAGGATCCAATAATGAGAACGAGTTACAATACTTATCCATTTCATACATCAGAAGTTCTTAAAAATTACATTATTACATTACCAAATGTCAGAGTGCGGAATAATAAACAGTAGAATTTAGAAATAAACATCTAGCGATAAGAAACGAGGATCCGTCTGAGCCCACCATAAGAATCCTCCACACAATGGTACTTTTCAAGCGTTACCTGCAACAGGGGTAAATAAACCCTGAGTACACAATGTACTCGCAAGTGGGAATAATTTCCCAACTCCAAGAAATATGATAAGCTTTATGGTTTGCTGGTTTTCTTTTGGCAGAATGCAATACTAATAGTGAGTCCTTATTTATGTTATTATTATCAGCCGTATTAAGTTATTATCTATCCAGTCTATATAAGCACATGTTCTACTTCCAAGCAAGAGTTGAGCAATCAGTTCAATTTCATCATCTTTCAGTTCTTACTACGGTGCTAAACCGTAGACAAGCCGTACCGGATTTCCCAGCGATAAGCGAATCAAAGCCCCAGCTGGGTACCCCGAAAACACACGCCCCGCTTGTACCCCAGGCACAAGCAGGACTAACCCATCACCCTCCTATCCTGGGTGTCCAGGTCCCCATCCAAACTTGGACTCGAAGCCCCCACTCCTGAGTCCCAGACTCAGTGCGGTGCAAGGACCTACAGCATCCCCGCCTCCAATCAGTCGGTCCGGAAAGAGCCAGATCCACTACAAGAGAGCAACGAGTCTTCCCTACGCCCATACCCAAGTACGTGCTCGAGATAATAAGTCTGTGACTTGCCTAAAGCCATATGCAACGATCGGTCCTTAATTGACACAGACAGGGAAAAAGTGTAACCGAGCTATGCCCTGTTACACCTTACACCCACTAGTACCGAAACCATATCCCTGCCCGGTCACTGCTTTCTTTTCCACCATTTTATCTTGAGTGATCATATTTGTCACCTATTTGCGAGTAATGGTAGGTTACTCACGCTACCGATATCCTGAGCATAGCAACTACTCGACCTATACTAGTAGGACTCATAGGTAGATATATTTATGCATGTAGTTTTCATAAAATGCATGTAACTTAAATGTACATCATATATATTTATATTCAGTGAGCATAAAATTGGGGTTATGCATCGGGGCTTGCCTTGGGTAGGCGACTGGTCAGCAAAGTCAGCACCAAAAGGCTCTGGGGCTCGTCCTGCACGGGGATCTCCTCCTCGTACTCCTCAATGACTTCCTCGTACTCATGTTCGTCCATGGGCATGAACTCTACCAACTCGTGATCTACATGCATGAAATGATGGTGCAATGCTTAGTAATACGGCAACAGCAACTCTTAAAATCAAAATACATCTATCTAACTACTAAGCTAGTGCTACCGACCCAGGTACTAAGTTATCTATTGTTACCAATAACAAGTATGAAGCATGACATACATTATCATAGAAACTACAGGTATTTTTACTCCCAATGCTGATTTACGCAATATATGATAAAACAAGGCTAATAGCTACTCTATTTATCAACCTACTATAGGGCTACAAAATTTATAGCAAGTACAAAATAATCCAATGAGCCAACTATAAAATTTTCATAGCTATAGCTATCACCAATTTACCACAAAAATTCCTATAAATGTTAATCTACATAATACTAAGCTTTCAAGTTTGGATATATGACCTCATCACTATCATAGCTAACTGTAATCTAACTACACTAACAGATAGATGGCATTTTTGTGAACCTAACAAACTTGGTTTCACTATTTTAGGACAACTACAAGATTTACTACAATTTATCCAAGTTTTAGCTAAAAAATATATTGAATAAACATTTGTAATTCACTAGAGAATTGAAAAATGAATTCTATTGCGCGGCCCAACTCGCGACGCGGCTCGGCCCACTACCATGACCCACGTGCACACACCAGCGCGGCCCACGCGCCGGCCTGCTTTTATTCAAATTCATGCTTTTCAAAGTCCTTGGCCGGACTAACAGAGGCCACGGCCTTGCCGGCCAAACGCCGGCAAGCACAGACCTCTCTGGCTCCAACCAGCACCCCCAGATCGAGGTAACAAACACCAAGAATGGCGTAGCACGATGGCGTGGCCATGCGCCGCGACGGGGTCTAGCCGTGGCAACCCAACGCCAGCGAAATCACCTAACACCACACCTCTAGCGTTGCCTGGTATCCATCTACATGTTAATAGCAATAACATTGAAACCCTAATTGAATCACTAC
The DNA here is from genome assembly GCF_019320115.1 of Miscanthus floridulus. Taxonomy (NCBI): domain Eukaryota; kingdom Viridiplantae; phylum Streptophyta; class Magnoliopsida; order Poales; family Poaceae; genus Miscanthus; species Miscanthus floridulus. The sequence goes on from NC_089588.1 coordinate 46,547,180, forward strand.
CGCTCCCAATCGCGCTGGCCATAGGAACGGCATCTAAGCCAGTTCGCCGGCGGCAGCCAACGTGTCCAGGATGACCTAGCCCCTAATTGGCTCAACCGCCTACCCTAGGAGCAAGAGGGTCTCACCAGAGACGTGATGGACGAGCTAGATGAAGTCGCGAGGCTCGGCAATGGGTTGGCCACGTGCGCGAGGTTGCTTCGGTTCACGCCAGCCACAGTGAAGGCATTCTCGGTGCCCTGCTGCTCTGTCGGCGGAGCCACTGCATGGGCGAGGCAATCGAGTCAAGGAGAGGCAAAAGCCCCGCTCGATTGAGACAAAAGAGCAAGGAGCATTGACCCGGCCGAGCACTCACCTCACTGGCCATGGCAGACCGCAATGGGGAAAACTCTCCACATTACCTCACCGTAGGAAGGAAACTCGTCGGGACGACTCCAATCAAAAGCTAACTACCCTAGCTAGTTGGGTGCATGGTGAATTGGGAAGAGATGGACTACACATGGCCAATTTGATGGGCGATGACGTTCGGCTTAATGGGATCGACGGCGATGACGAAAACTTAAATTGGTGCCCGACATCGTACCACCGCCCAGGGGCAAGTTAGGCATCAAGCTGTACCCCCCCACTCATCCTCCAAATGTGGGCAATTGCAAGAGGGGACTGGCTCAGTGAGTTAGGCCTTGGCGTGGCACGGCTGGCCAGCGACCCTCCAGACGACGCAACGTGAAACGTGGCGTGTCCACGTGCGTAATCGTGAAGGCGAGGGCTGGCAGGGCCAGCCCATGTGCGTGCAGCCAAAGCATCAATGGGCGAGCGGTGACACCGGTTTGGGGTGGGGGTAGCGTGGCGAGCCGAAAGCGTAGGCAGACGCGACGGCAGGCAGCGGGTGCAGGCGGACGTGATGGAGGAGGCAGAGCAGCCAGGCTCGCTGGACCCCAGCGCGCACATGTGTGTGCGAGTCGCACGCCAGGTGCGGCAACAGCGGAGCGGTCCGAGCGGTAGTGGTGGCCGAACGGCCAGTGCGCGGTGATGACTGGCGGGACCCCGTGATTGGACACGTGTGTGTGCAAGCGTGAGCGTGAGCTAGGGTGTGGCAGTAAGAGCCGTGGCCAGTGGCGTGACCATGCATGTGGGCGTGCACGTGCAGGTGCAACGGCATGAAATGTAACACTTGTTTCTTATTTCAGATGAACGTTTCAAGTGCCGTATATTGATTTACACCCTATATTACACACATTGACACACAAGTATGATCCTCATGCAGTGTTTTAGCAAAAACTATACAACGTAACATCAAGGGTGTTACAAATCTAGCCCCCTAAAACAAAATCTCGACCTAAGATTTCATGTGCCTAGTGTGAGAAGAAGATAGGAATACATTTCAATGTAACAACTAACTATCAGGACTAGAGAGAAGGTGGGGGTAATGCTTCAATATATATCTCTCATGTTCCCACGTGGCCTCATCCTCAGAGTGGTTTTGCCACTGCACCTTGTAGAACTTTGCCACACTATTTCTGGTTACTCTTTCTTTCTCGTCTAGGATTTTGACAGGATGCTCAACATAAGTCAAATTAGGCTGGAGTGGTAGTCCTTCAATTTCTACAGCTTCATTAGGAGCCCACAGACATTTCTTCAATTGCGATACATGAAACACATTGTGTACCGTAGATAAAATATTGGGAAGCTGGAGACGATAAGCAACTGGGCCACACTGCTCCAACACCTGGTAAGGACCCACATATCAAGGGGCTAGCTTGCTAGGGATACCAAACCGGTGCACCCCTCTCATAGGAGACACTTTGAGATACACAAAATCTCCAGCTGCAAACTCTAAGGGCCTTCTTCGCTTGTCTGTATAAGCTTTCTGTCTGCTCTGAGCTGCCTTCAAGTGACTTTGAATAATGCTTACTTGCTCTCAAGTTGCTTTGATGAAATTAGGCCCAAAGTATCAACGGTCTCCCACTTCAACCCAGTTTAGTGGTGTTCTACACTTCTTCCCATATAGGGCTTCAAAGGGTGCCATACGAATGCTTTCTTGGTAGCTATTATTGCAAGAAAATTCAGCTAACTTTAGGCATTCGTCCCACTTTTCAGGGAAGGAAATGGTACAAGCTCTCAACATATCTTCGAGAACCTAGTTCACCCTTTCAGTTTGGCCTTCAGTTTATGGGTGATATGCTGAGCTTCTAAGGAGATGAGTACCCAGACAGTGCTGCAGTTGCTCCTAGAAATAAGAGACAAAGACTGACCGTCTATCAGAGATGATGGTAAGGGGAACTCCTTGTAGGGTCATAATCTAATCAAAATATATCTCAGCATACTTCTTGGTTGTATATCTAGTGTCCACCGGGATAAAATGAGTAGACTTGGTGAGACGGTCCATAATGACCTAAATAGAATCATAGCCTTTGGAGGTGCGGGGCAAACCCACCACAAAATCCATGGAGATATTTTCCCACTTCCATACAAGAATTGGCAAGGGCTGCAAATATCCCAGAGTACGCATATGATCTGCTTTAATTCTACCACAAGTGTCGCACTCCACGATGTGCTAGATGATGTCCTGCTTCATGTTGGACCACGAGTACAAATGACGGAAATCATGGTACATTTTGTTGCTGCCAGGATGAATGGACAGCTTTGAATGATGGGCTTCATTCAAAATCTTCCTCTTCAACCCCTCATTGGATGGAACCACTAGTCTATCCTTGCACCACACCACACCATGATCATCAATACTAAAGTGATGACCACGCCCTTTGGCCATCAATTTTCTGATGTGGGGAATTTCTTTGGGGTTTTGCCCTTGCTATAAAATAATCTGCTCAAGCAACTCTGAGGTCAAGGCAATGTGAGCTAGCACTTCTGCATGGTTGAGAGACAAAGTTGTTTCCTCAACCTGATGTGACTTTTGGCTCAAAGCATCGGCCACTACATTGGCCTTTCCTAGGTGATAATGGACTTCCAAGTTATAATCCTTTATCAATTCTAACTATCTCCTTTGCCTCACATTCAGCTCAGACTGAGTGAAAATATTCTTGAGACTCTTATGATCAGTGAAAATATGTACTTTGTTACCCAACAGATAGTGCCTCCAAATCTTTAGAGCGTGGACCACAGCAGCCAGCTCTAAGTCATGAGTGGGGTAATGTACTTTGTGCTTCTTCAGTTGGCGTGAAGCATAAGCTATCACACGCCCATCTTGCATTAGCACACATCCCAATCCCATCTTCGAGGCATCACAGTATACATCAAAGGGTCTATCAATATCTGGTTGGGCCAACACAGGAGCAGTGGTCAAAAATGTCTTCAAAGCTTGGAAGGCTTCTTCACAGGCTGGGCTCCAGTCAAACCTGGCTTCTTTTTGGAGCAGCTTGGTCATTGGCTGGGCTATCTTGGAGAAATTCGGGATGAAACGCCGATAGTACCCAGCGAGACCAGACGAATTTGGTGCACAGACTTGGGAGACTTCCAATCCAACACATCTTCTACTTTGCTAGGATCTACTGAAATGCCGTCAGGTGTCAACACATGCCCCAAAAATTGTACTCGATCTAACCAAAATTCACACTTCCTAAATTTAGCATACAGCTTGTGCTCCCTTAGTCGAGCCAGTACTATCCGAAGGTGTTGGGCATGCTCTTCATCATTCTTGGAATATATCAGGATATCATCAATGAATACTACCACAAACTTGTCCAGCTCTGGCATAAAGACTGAATTCACCAAGTACATGAAGAATGCAGGAGCGTTGGTGAGACCAAAAGACATCACTAGGTACTCATACAGCCCATACCTAGTAGAAAAAGCTATCTTTGGTATATCATGTGGTCGGATCTTGATCTGATGATAGCCTAATCGAAGGTCAATCTTCGAGAACACCTTGCACCAGCTAATTGGTCGAACAAAGTATCTATGCGGAGCAAATGATACTTGTTCTTAATGGTTACCGCATTAAGAGGGCGGTAATCCACACACATCGGCATAGTACCATCCTTCTTCTTCACAAAAATAGCTAGGCAACCCCATGGTGAAGAACTAGGATGGATGAAACCTTTTTCCATCAACTCTTCTAGCTGCTTCTTCATCTCAGCCAATTCCCTTGGAGCCATGCGGTATGGGCATCTAGAGATAGGAGCAGTACCAGGCTCTAGGTCAATGGAGAATTCCACCTCTTTGTCCGGTGGCAACCCAGGTAGATCCTCAGAGAATCCATTCAAGAACTCACATACTACCAGAATGGAGGTAAGATTAGGAGAGGCTTCAGCATGGGCAGCAACAGGTAAGACTAGATCTCAGGGTACAAGGAGAGACATCCTATCCTTAGAAGAAGGAAGTTGTAACTCGACACTCCTTCGTTCCATATCCAAGACTACCCCATATACCCGCAACTAATTCATTCCAAGAATAGCATCAATGCCTTTCCCAGGCAGTACCATGAACTGTAGGCGGTAAGTGTGGGTGGCTAATACCAAGCTTACTGTGTTCGTTCGGGTATTGATGCACATCTGCGAACCCACCATATGGATTCTATAGGCATACAGTATAGCCATAAGTGGTATATTGTGCTGGTCTACAAATCCCATGCTCATAAATGAATGTGATACACCAGAATCGAACAACACATAAGCTAGATGGGAGTCGATGGTAAACATACCAGCCATCATTGCTTCCTGCTGCAATATCTGCTCAGCATCCATGAAATTCACCTATCCGAATTGGCTGGCTGGCACTTTCTTCTTGATCATAATCCTCCTGACTAGCCTGGAGTTAGCCGATGGTTGAGCAGACTGGGCTGGCTAGTTCTGGGGACACGCTCGGGCATAGTGGCCATCTTTGCCACATTTGAAACAAGCGCTAGGCTTGTTTCCAAATCCTTGGCGAGGTGGGACCTGCTGTCCCTAAGGCTGCTAGGGCTGCACCAGCTGAGTGGGTGCATGGTACTATGTGGAAGAAGTCTGAGAAGTTTGCTGGGGCTATCGATATGAATGCCCGCCTGATGGTTGATAGGGCACCCATCGAACAACATGTACCTTCTAAGTATGAGGGTGGCTAGAAGACCCCGCAGCCACCCGCTTCCTCTTCCACTCTGCCTGGGAATCCTGCTGCAAGCCCTCCATGGTGATGGCAGCGTTCATCATTGCCCAGAAGGTCTGATAGTTCGCAGTGTACAGCTTCTCCTGAAGGATATAAGAGAGGCCACGAAAGAAGCGGTCCTTCTTCTCGTCAGTGTCCACATGAATGACAGCATACTGGGACAAGTGATTGAACTTATTAACGTAGTCCATCACTATCATACTCCCTTGTCGCAGCTCTAGGAACTCAGTCAGCTTCCGGTTGAGGACACCGACAGGGATATAGAACTCTCTGAATGCTGTGGTGAACTCCTGCTAGGTCGCCGGATGCTCTGGCTGCTGCATGGCATGGAAGGTATCCCACCATGCACTCATGGACCCCAATAGCTGCTGTGCTGCAAAGCGCACCTTCTGCTCATCGGCCATGTTGAGCAACAGAAACTTCTGCTCTAGAATGTGAAGCCGGTGCTCCGCATCTAGGGGCTCATTTATCGGTGTGAAAGTGGGCGGGTGGGTCTTGTGGAAATCCTGGTAAGAGGAGGGTCCCTTAGGACGGTGGGCACCACCCCTATTTCGACCATTGCCCCTGTGGCCTCTGCATGCGAAGCCAGTGACAGCTTGTGCCATTAGCTCCATGGCACGGGCTGACTCGCGACGAGTAGCCATCAGTTCCGCCATCATCTCAACGTGAGTCATTGGTGGTGGCGGTGGCAGTGGTGGAAAAGGATGAGGAGACATAAGTGGAGCCTCCTGACTCCCCTCGCTATTGTGCTCATTGGCCCGGCCACTCTCGCCTTGGCCCTTGCCAAGACCGTGAGCCGCCCCAGCACTGGTGCTCTTGTGTCTAGACCTTAGATTCATCTGTAAGAGATAGGAACCATCCATTTAGAACAACCTTCCCGATCAGAAGCAAGGGATTAGAGAAATGACAGCACATTTATTAAGGCATTCTTTTAGTTAATCCTATCACTTTACTAATCCAATTATACGTGTAGGGGGATTATAGTTTAAGTGAGATGCTATTATCATGATGCATGTATCGTCCTATATGTTCACTCAAGACGGAATATAGCGGCATTCGTAGAATTTTCGGCACATCACACACTCACTTTCTGTACGCTAGACGATTTCTTACGCAATGTAAGTCAGTGTACCTGTAGAAAACTGATTAGATAAAACCAGTGCCGCTATCCTGGATAAACCATATTGCTAGGGCTTATACTTATTTACCTAACTTAATCGCATCCCACTTTTCGCAAAACTTTTGTTGGTCAAATTTTTAAGTTTTGAAAAAAATGATGAACTCGTAACCCATTATTGGCTCTGGTACCAACTATGGCAGAACCGCCCGAAATAACACGCTTATGAAGGTGCTTGTCTTCCACCAGACACTAAGCACCCCGAAAGCAAGCTACAGCGGGCGGTATCCGTCGGGCACACCCCAAGGGAGAACCCGAAAGATCCACATTTTTCCCAATGATCCAATAATGAGAACGAGTTACAATACTTGTCCATTTCATACATCAGAAGTTCTTAAAAATTACATTATTACATTACCAAATATCAGAGTGCGGAATAATAAACAGCGGAATTTAGAAATAAATATCTAGCGATAAGAAACGAGGATCCGTCTGAGCCCACCATAAGAATCCTCCACACAATGGTACTTCTCAAGCGTTATCTGCAACAGGGGTAAATAGACCCTGAGTACACAATGTACTCGCAAGACTTATCCGACCAGTGGGAATAATTTTCCGACTCCAAGGAATATGATAAGCTTTATGGTTTGCTGGTTTTCTTTTGATAGAAAGCAATACTAATAGTGAGTCCTTATTTATGTTATTATCAGCCGTATTAAGTTATTATCTATCCGGTCTATATAAGCACCTGTTCTACTTCCAAGCAAGAGTTGAGCAATCAGTCCCATTTCATCATCTTTCATCTTTCAGTTCTTACTACGGTGCTAAACCGTAGACAAGCCATACCGGATTTGCCGGCGATAAGCGAATCAAAACCCCCAGCTGGGTACTCCGAAAACACATGCCCTGCTTGTACCCTAGGCACAAGCAGGACTAACCCATCACCCTCCTATCCTGGGTGTCCAGGTCCCCGTCCAAACTTGGACTCGAAGCCCCCACTCCTGAGTCCCGGACTCAATGCGGTGCAAGGACCTACACTATCCCCGCCTCCAATCAGTCGGTCCGAAAAGAGCTAGATCCACAACAAGAGAGCAACGAGTCTTCCCTGCGCCCATACCCAAGTATGTGCTCGGCATAATAAGTCTATGACTTGCCTAAAGCCATCTGCAACGACCGGTCCTTAATTGACATAGACAGGGAAAAAGTATAACCGAGCCATGCCCTGTTGGCCACAGGACACAACCCCTTACACCCACCAGTACCCAAACCATATCCCTACCCGGTCACCGCTTTCTTTTCCACCATTTTATCATGAGTGATCATATTTATCACCTATTTGCGAGTAACAGCAGGTTACTCATGCTACCGATATCCGGAGCATAGCAACTACTCGACCTATACTTGTAGGACTCATAGTTAGATATATTTATGCATATAGTTTCCATAAAGTGACTGTAACTTAAATGCACATCATATATATTTATATTCAGTGAGCATAAAATAGGGGTTATGCACCGGGGCTTGCCTTGGGTAGGCGACTGGTCAGCAAAGTCAGCCCCAAATGGCTCTAGGGCTCCCTCCTGCATGAGGATCTCCTCCTCGTACTCCTCAATGACTTCCTCATACTCCTGTTCGTCCACGGGCATGAACTCTACCAACTCGTGATCTACATGAATGAAATGATGGTACAATGCTTAGTAATTCATCAACAGCAACTCTTAAAATCAAAATACATCTATCTAACTACTAAGCTAGTGCTACCGACCCAGGTACTAAGTTATCTATTGTTACCAATAACAAGTATAAAGCATGGCATACATTATCATAGCAACTATAGGTATTCTTACTCCCAATGCTGATTTACGCTATATATGATGAAACTAGGCTAATAGCTACTCTATTTATCAACCTACTCTAGGGCTACAAAATTTACAGCAAGTACAGAATAATCCAGTGAGCCTACTATAAAATTTTCATAGCTATAGCTATCACCAATTTACCACAAAAATTCCTACAAATATTAATGTACATAATACTAAGCTTTCTAGTTTGGATTTATGACCTCATCACTATCATAGCTAACTGTAATCTAACTACACTAACAGATAGATGGCATTTTTGTGAACCTAACAAACTTGGTTTCACTATTTTAGGACAACTACAAGATTTACTACAATTTATTCAAGTTTCAGCTAAAAATTATGTTGAATAAACATTTGTAATTCATTGGAGAATTAAAAAATGAATTCTACTGTGCGGCCCAACTCGCGACGCGGCTCGGCCCACTACCCGTTCTTTCTCCTATTCATGAAGCTCACCCGAGCACTATTTAAATGAGTCACTGTCTTCACATCTAGCACCCTGCTTTTATTCAAATTCATGCTTTTCAAAGTCCCTGGCCGGACTAACAGAGGCCGCGGCCTCACTGGCCAAACGCCGGCGAGCACAGACCTCTCCGACACCAACCAGCATCCCCATGAGCCTCTACGTGCAACGCGCAATAGATCGAGGTAACAAACACCAAGAATGGCGCAGCACGATGGCGTGGCCATGCACCGCGGCGGGGTCTGGCCGCGGCAACCCAACACCGGCGAAATCACCTAACACCGCGCCTCTACCGCTGCCTGGTATCCATCTACAGGTTAATAGCAACAACATCGAAACCCTAATTGAATCACTACTGCTCCCAATCCCGCTGGCCACAGGAACGGCATCTAAGCTAGTTTGCCGGTCCAGGACGACCTAGCCCCTAATTGGCTCAACCGCCTACCCTAGGAGCAAGAGGGCCTCGCCAGAGACATGACGGATGGGCTAGACGAAGTTGCGAGGCTCGGTAACAGGTTGGCCACGTGCGCGAGGTTGCTCCGGTTCACGCCGGCCATGGTGAAGGCGTTCCCGGTGCCCTGCTGTTCCGTCGGCAGAGCCACTACACGGGCAAGGCAAACGAGTCAAGGAGAGGCAAAAGCCCCGCTCGATTGAGACAAAAGAGCAAGGAGCATCGACCCGGCCGACCACTCGCCTCGCCGGCCATGGTGGACCACCGCGGGAAAACTCTCCACATTACCTCACCGTAGGAAGGAAACTTGTCGGGATGACTCCAATCGGAAGCTAACTACCCTAGCTAGTTGGGTGCACGGTGAATTGGGAAGAGATGGACTACACACGGCCAATTTGATGGGCGACGGCGTTCGGATTAATGGGATCGACGGCGATGGCGAAAACTTAAATTGGCGCCCGACATCGTACCACCGCCTAGGGGCAAGTTAGGCACAAAGCTGTACCCCCACCCCCCCACTCGTCCTCCAAACATGGGCAATTGCAAGAGGGGACCGCCTCAGTGAGTTAGGCCTTGGCGTGTCATGGCCGGCCGGTGACCCTCCAGACGACGCGACGGGAAACGTGGCGTGTCCACGTGCATAATCGTGAAGGCGAGGGCCGGCGGGGCCAGCCCACGCGCATGCAGCTGAAGTGTCAATGGGAGCAGTAGCCATGCAGGCGGTGCACATGAGTGCGCTTTGGCGAGCGGCGACACCAGTTCGGGGTGGGGGTAGAATGGCGAGCCGAAAGCGCAGGCAGACGCGACTGCGGGCAGCTGGCGCAGGCGAAAGTGATGGAGGAGGCAGAGCAGCTAGGCCAGCCGGACCCCAGCGCGCACGTGTGTGCGCGAGTCACGTGCCAGGCGCGGCAACAGCGGAGCGGTCCAGGCGGCAGTGGTGGTCGAACGGCTAGTGCGCGGCGACGATGGGCGGGACCCCGCGACTGGACGCGTGCGTGCGCAAGCGTGAGTGCAAGCCAGGGTGTGGCAGCAGGAGCCGTGTCCAGCAGTGCGACCATGCATGCGGGTGTGCACGCGCAAGCACAATGGCGGTCCAGCGTAGCGCGCCGAGAGCCGGCAGGGTGACCGCGCCCAGGTGCTGGCATTGCTCAAAACGTGACCCGCATGCTTTTTAAAGCGGCTCAAAAACTCAAACCCGATGATCCAAACGCCAAACCAGTTATTCTATACTCAAGAGGGTACATAGGGCTATCAAACTAAGCCAAAACATCTTGCCACTACTTAACCCGATCGTTCTACAAAAATTGTCGAACATGGCTTCGTCGACCCATTTTTAGACTTACGAGAATTGACTAAGTTTCAAACGGTTTCGCGTCGAATTCCATTTCCAATCTACTTGATACACTAGCTAGCGAACCCTGTCCTCGACCGCACGTATTTCATCGTCGCCTACAAAGTTCGTGCTACAACTTTTACTAATGTTCCGCATATGCGTTCCATAGCATTTTCGATCAATAAAAATTCATTTGGAAACTTAAGTGATACAACGTGGCATGAAATGTAACACTTGTTTCTTGTTTCATATGAATGTTTCAAGTGCCGTATATTGATTTACACCCTATATTACACACATTGACACACAAGTATGGTGCTCATGCAGTGTTTTAGCAAAAACTATAAAACGTAACACCGAGGATGTTACAGAGGTGTTGCTGAGCTCCTTGGTAAGTGGGAGAAGCTTGGTTCACCTATCCTTCCCTTTGGCCTTATCCTTCTTGAAATTCCCTCCTTGCTCCTTGCTAGGGAGAGAGGGCTCCCCCTCTTCAATCCTCAGCAACTTAATTGTGGCCTTCTATGGGTTGATCTCCCTGGTCTTATTGCTGGTGATGAGCTTCAATCCCCCTGTTCTCGTTGTGCTCTTGGGGGAGTTCTAGAGAGAGGGGGGAAGATGAACTAGAGAGAAAGTGGGAGTGGAAGAGTGTGAGAGATTGAGGGAGTGTGGATGCTCGGACGGTAACTGTTCCCATGAAAAGGGGATAGGTCTTACTAACAGGTGGAGCCAGGAGTGCCTAGGTGAGGATAACTCACTCCTGTGCATGAAGTGCTCTGGTGGACGGTCCAGATGATCACCAAACGTTCCACGAGGACATAGAGTCTGTGAAAATTGCTAAGTCTGTATGTGTGTTCTTGTGGACTGTCCGGGAGTACACCAGACGATTTACCAAAACATAACAGAGCCCAAAAAGTTGATAATGATGAAAGTGACCATGTCACGATCGGGTCATGACACTTAGAAGATGAGGACTTGTATTTGCCGTTTGAAATCAGCAAGTACTTCAGTAGGCTGATTAAAAGGGTCAGCAATATGTAAGTGGAACAACCAACCGCAAAAGGGCAATGCAGAAATTAATGTTGCAAGGTTAAATTTCTTCATGGTTAATTGAGTAGAATACAGGAATAAGAAAGCAACTCCATACGTTCTCTCTAGCAAATTTCATTGATGTTAACAGCCTTTACTCTACGTTCTGACTTTAAAGGTTCACGAGAACTGGAAAAGGTGTCTACAGGAGATACCCAAGTATGAATCACTTGAAGTAGATTGCAAACCAGTGAAAAGATGTATCGAGATTGCAAGAAACTGCATGGAGGCTGACTGATATAAGAGGCCTACGATAAAGGATATCGTGAGTTAATTGGATGAGATGGGAAGTTTGGAAATTGACTCAAAACCGCCGATGGAAAAGGTACCATTATTAATTATGTATGTAAAATATCCATCATATATATAATTTATTTTTCTGAAAAATTATCTTTTTTTCCAAAAAAATATCTGTGCTCATAATAAATACAAAACTTTTAGGACATCATATCTGACCAGACTTCGATTATACATGTCTTTTAAATAATATATTACAGTGGAAACAATATAATAAAATGCTAGATTTTTTGAAATATATTTTGATATGTTATAGAAATTAACCCACAAATGCTAGAAGTCAGTCGCCTGAGATCTCAGGCGATGGGTATTCACGTACTGTCTGCTGCTTTTTGCTGTTGAGTTGATGTAGCGAACAAGAGAAGCATGATAGATGGCTAGCACCACCGTCGCCTGATCGTTTCAAAAATATCACGCACCTATATAATAGCAATCCCCAAATTAACCAGATACTCCCGTGCCATGGAATATTAATTTTCCCCGATCTTCCATTCAATGACCGTTCTGGTCTTCTTTTTTTTAGGCTAACCCCAGTGCAATCTCTTATCCACGTTAAATGAGTGTCAAAAAGAGTTAATATTCTGCTGACATGGTAGAGTTACAAAAAGAGTAGAATAAAATTGTACCATCATGGACATATATATAGCTTATATTATTCGGTATCCAAGACTAGTTTCGGACCCAACACAAGCATATAATATAACAATTAATCGTTATATATATCAGAGGTGTTTTATGCAGACTATATATTTCAAATTATACGTCGTTTTGGCTTTTTTAGTTACAAATAGCCTTGGCTATATTTAGATGCATAGTAAAAACTGTGTTAAAAAAAACCAAAACAACATGAGTTAGAATGGAGGGAGTATTGCTGGGATTATATTAGCCTTATATGGCGGGCAGGACACTACTACAAAAAAGTTTGTAGCAATGGGACAATTTTTTGTAGGGGCGGCTGGTAATGAAGCCGCCTCTACAGTGGGTGTGCTCGGGATCCACGAGACCAGCCGCCCCTACAAATATCACAGTAGGGGCGGCTGGTGATACGAGCCGCCCCTACAAATGGGTCTATTTGTAGGGGCGGCTCACTCACCAGCCGTCCCTGATGTTGCGATTTGTAGGGGCGGCTCAATCACTAGTCACCCCTACAAATGCCCCACGTATAAAACCATGCAGCCCCTTCTTCCTTCTCGGGTCACTCACTCCAACCCGTAAAAAAAAGGTAGAGAGACCTTGGGCACCTCCTAAAAATTGCTCTACTAAGTGGGAAAGGTTTTGGTCTCAAATCTTTTGGTGGAGAGGTTGTAGAAGGTAAGAAAATACTATTCCACACTGTTTTTAAAGTTTTAATGGTTGGTTAGTGAGTAATTAGAGTTTTGCTTTTCTCTCTCTTCTATGGTGCTTAAGCTACTTATGAAGCAAATTAGACCCAAGTTTTAAATGTACTAGGATAAACTAGGTAGGGGAACAAGATTTAGTCCATGTTTCTTGATTTTAGTGAACAATTAGTTAGTTTTGTGGATATTTCATGTGCATGTAGATCTAGATCTAGATGTAGGGTTTAGTTTTTTTATTAATTTTGTTTTTATAAATTTATGTTTAATGAAATTGGAACGAGGGTTTGCATGAAAGATATTGGGTAAAATATTAATTGTTGCTAATTATTGTCTTTCAAATTGTTTATTGTAATCAATAAATATGTATTTTAATTATTTATGGATAAATAGGCCATTAATTAATATTCCTCTACCATGGTATGTTTGTATGTTTCATGTAATTATATTTGATTTATATTCATATATATCTGAAGTATATACAATTATTCTCAAGTAATTATTAATTTGATTCATTTTTATATATATTTGAATAAGTAGTCCTTTAATGTTTTTTTGTTGTTGTTGTAAAAGATGGAGTACATGAACTATTGGGTGTATGGTTCGTTAAGGTTTAAGACAGGTTTTCGTGAAGAGGTGGATAAATTTATTGAAGCCGTAGAGAAGCATGCAACGACGTTGACAGAGAATAAGGATACAATTATTTATCCCTGTAAAGATTACAAGAACCATATGGCATGGACAGATGTGACTATCATCAGATCACATTTCATTATGCGAGGATTTGTTGAGGACTACATAGTGTGGATTCATCATGGTGAAACGGTTATTGTTAACGATGAGGATGAGGAGGAATACAACGACGAAACCCTAGAATCCCTGTCCCAATATTCAGCTGCTTTTTTACACATTTTTCTCTCTATGTTTGTTAAGCAGCTGTTGCTTTTTTTGTCAAATCTCCCCTCTCCTCTCCTCTTCTTTGTTTTGCCGATGATGAAATTGTCTAAGTTCATACATTATATGGAATATGAGCTAATGATCAAGAACTTATGAGAAACTTGGCATCATTACCATCCACTCCTACTGTCTTTTTCTATGTGCTCACTGTTTTTATATATGCTCACTGTGTTTATGATGCCTTTATGCTCCAAGTTCTTTATCAAATGATGATTGACATGTTTCTGAGGCCTCTACCTCTACTACTACTATTACTACTCGTTTTGTGAGTTAGTTTGAACTTGATTGATTGCTATTTTCTTCACTTCCACTAGGAAATGGACCCTTGCTATGTTGTTTTCAACGGGAAGAAACTTGAGATTTACATGTCTTGGCATGAGGCTAGTGAACATGTGCTTGGGTTCAAAAATGCTATACACAAGAAGTACAATAACTATGACCATACACTTAGAGATTTCAATGCCTATGTTGGAGCAGCAACTACCTCCCCTAATCTGGTCCCAACTGATTGTGGTGAAAGCGTCCCCCTCAGAGTGGTAAGAGTGGTTCTTGCAAGAATGTGGTGATTATTAGTCTGTTGGTGATGGTGTTTGGATTTTAGATGAGGCTTTCCATGAGTTGCCAATGCAACTGCAATACTTAGGCCTGTGATGACACAATTAGATGGTCGATGTAGTTGGATAACACAATTGTACGATGATTTAATTATGGTGCCTGAGGCCTATTAGTTTGGATAACACTAATTTATGTTGGCAGCTATATTTTGGTTGCTCAAGCAACATTATCTATTAATAATACTGATGTTGCTTTGTAGATCCTCCTCTCCTAGTCCTACTACTTCTACTCTTCTCCTCACTTGTCCTCTGCTCCTACTTCTCCTACTCCTCTCCTCTCATGTTCCTCTATTATAACTGTTTTCCTTGGCATAAATTTAGGAGAAGATATGGCCGAACTCCCTTCGCCGGACCTGCCAAATAATTATGTGTATGATATGGGCTTCCAACCAACATTGGGGAGGACAAACCACCCATATCCAAGCATAGTAAGTAACATATTTTAAAGACACCTCTATAGATATTTTGTTCTGATATATATAATTCTTAAATGTAGACAATTCATCATATAACATGGTTCAGATAGACACTCAAATTTCGGGGTTGATTTCCTCAATGTTGATACATTCCCTATAGATGGTTGACTCAAGCAATGTCGAATTGGCTTTTCTATTCTCGCTAGGGCGGGTAACCAACAAGGTATGGTTTTATACATCGATAGGACGAGCAGCGGTCAACCTCATGACATTACTACGCAAAAATATGATGTGCAAGCATGTTTAAGGGCGCTTCAAAATATTGGGTACAATATTCCTACATACTCCTCCATGAGGATTGCTGCTTTGAATGTGGGCCTCCACCACGATATTGGACTGTTTTGTGCAAAGCTTGCTGAGGACAACATGAATGATGTGGTCAGTCTCATAACTTATATCCAGATTAATTGTTATGTCTATATATATGCATGGTTCTGATAACCATATTTTTTCCAACACTTGCAGATTCAGGAGAACGACGTAACATACGCAAGTTGTAGCTTTGAAGCCATTTTAAATCAGGCCATGTATCACTTGGGTCGTTATAAATGGGAATATGGTGGCCTTGTTCTCACTTCAGAGGGAATCCAGGAAAAAATTCTTATGACTAGGAGTGAAGATTCTCGACCAATGCTGATCGTCGTCAGTATACCTTGTGAACGATCTTGTGAAGCAAGGGAGAGTGCACTAGTAAATACATTGCGCTACATCAGTGACATTTTGGCAAATGAAATGAATGATCTGCACTTCTCCGAGTACGTGGTACGACGTTAGAAAATTCTAGGAAGTTAAATTACTGTTAGTTGTAATAATGAACTGATCTAAATTATTATGGTTTGTAATGAACAAATTTAAATCATTATGTGTTTGTAATGAATGGGTTTGTAATGAAGTTTAAATTATTATGGGTTTGTAATGCATATATCTTCTTGTCAATTAGTTGTTGATATAATATTCTTGTGAATTATATTATATATATATATATATATGTATATATGTTATGGTCATATTTAAATTTTCAAATTTCAATTTTTTTGTGTGAAAATGTACTGTAGGGGCGGTTCTAGAGTGAACCGCCCCTATAAATAGGAATTATAGGGGCAGCTGGTGTTACAACCGCCCCTACAAATTATTTTTTAGAGGCGGCTGGTGTTACCAACCGCCCCTACAAATATAGTTGTAGGGACGGCTAGTGACACAAGCCGCCGCATCTACAAATCGATTTGTAGGGATGGCTTGAGAACCGCCCCTACAAACCCTTAAACCGTCTCTACAAACCATCGTCGACCGCCTCTACAAATGCTTACTATAGTAGTGGGATATGCCTGCAAAAGTTACGTTGGCTGAAAGCATTAATTACTAATGTAAACCTTATCTTCGTTTGATGGACTCCCGAGGACTACGCAGCAGAAATGTACCAAACTGTAAATGATCCTCCACCCGAGATCTCCCATCGCGCCCAACCGGAGCACAAGCTGAAGCTGATGACCAGCGCCACGCCGTACTTTTGCGACGGCTGCAAGGAGCTGGGTTATGGGGTCAGGTACACGAGAGATTGTGGCGGCGGCCATTCCATCCACCTCCACACGCATTGCGCGCTCGCAGGTGACACTCTTGTGCATCCTCTCTATGGCTATGGCAAGATGGAGTTCCGCTTGCTCCTGGAGCCCCCGTCCGCTGTCCAGGGCAGGGCCTGCGACGGTTGTGGCGAGCCCACGCTCGATTACGTCTACCACTGCTTCGAACAAGACCTCGACATCCACCCGGGCTGCGCCACACTGCCGCAACGCATCGTCCACGACGGCCGGGCCTTAGAGCTGCGCTGGAAGGCATCGCGACCGTGTGTCCAGTGTGGAGACAATAAGGGCCGCCGCAGTATGTTCTGGGCGTACAGCTCCTACTTCGATGGCGAGGTTGTTGACCTACACGTGGCGTGCCTCAAGGAAAATGCTCGTATCAGCTGGGAGGCCACCTACCGTAATCGCATGCATGAAAGGTACGGCAAGATTTCTCTCGTCGTTGCTAGCGTTGTCTGCTCACTGGTTTTTGGAACCCAGTGGCCATGACAGCCACGCGCCATTTTGCTCGTTAAATTGTTGACTTCTTCGATCTGTACGCATGTCGTAGAGTCATTATGTAGTCTGTTATATTATCTTTCCTTGTTTAGTGTTGCGTCAATCCCGCATGCATGAGCTCCGACCTGTGGAGGCCATGGCCATGCGCACCACAGGGGCGTGGCGACAGGCCGCGAGAATAGCTTGCTGGTGACTAGGCTATCGGTCATGGGGATGGACACGATCAAACTGCGATGTGAGAAGCATCCGTGTCTTTCCTTTGCTTGTTCTGCTTTTTTTCATAAAAACTAGTATCATGTTCGTGCTTTACAACATGAAAAATAATGATATGATAATTAAGGTTGAACATATATTGTATTATTAAAGTTAAAATGATAGTTTGAGTGTGATGCTATTAGCAACAATTCGTTTATAGTCATTACATGACTTTTCACAAGCATGAACAATTAGAAAATAACAATATAATAATTCAAGTTTTGACCGAATAATCGTATAATTAGACCACTATTGTCAAATAACGCCACCATTATGAATGTTGAAACTGACAACCATGGCTCCTCTTCTGTTGGATGTCTACAATTTTTTTAGATCACTACTACAATAAGCATTTGTAGGGCGGCTGGCGATGGTTTGTAGAGGTGGCTCGGCCAGCCGCCTCTACCATACCGTCTCTACAAATCATGCATTTGTAGGGGCGGTTCCCAAACCGCCCCTACAAATAGATTTGTAGGGGCGGCCGTAGTACCAGCCGCCCCTATAATACCTATTTATAGGGGCAGTTCAGTCTAGAACCGCCCCTACAGTACATTTTTCTGATTTTTTTTCAAATTTACAATTCAAATTCGACCAGAACATATATATATATATATATATGCATATATAATTCAAATCTGACCACAAGCACAAGAGCATTATATAAACTACCATTACAAGTCTAATTCATAAGAATATATACAATCCATCATTAAATAGATATAATTCACAAGTCTAATTCGTTCCACAAGTCCAAATCGTCCCACAAGGTAAGACCAATGTCAAATTACATACACATTGTTATCAACGGCCTAGAGCTAGCCTTTCAGTCTCACGAAGGTGTTGGTACTGAGGATTTCTACCTAAGTCAGAATCTCGATCATGGTAGGTGCTTTTGACGTGTACAATCTGGTCCAATATAAAGTTGAAAAGGTCATCGACGAGCTCTAAGAGTTGGTCATCCTTGTCTGGGTCTCTTTTTATTTCTTTCTCTTCTTTCCACTACAAGAGAACAAGTTTTGGTTTAGTATTTCATATCATGTGCGAAGTTTTTATACTACGGGTGAAGAGGTTCAAACTTACCCTTAAGGGGTGTCTCCTGTAGGCACCGGTGTTACTCATCATAGAACATACATAGTATCCACAATGTACACTCCTAGGCTTCTGCTTGGGGCACTGTGTGTTTTGCATATGGAAATGTTAAGTAATGCTTTTGACAGCCATGTAATGGAGTACTAAAGTAAGTTACACTTACCGCACATAGTATTTTTATAGCCAGCATTTCCTTTCTTACTGGATCATGCCTTCCGTGATGTTGATTAACATAGAACCTAAATGCCATGTTCGAATTATTTTAGCAAATACAACTTATTAGTATCCAAAAGTGAACGTTACAAGTATGTATACAAACATATAAGCTAATGAGGATTGTCAATATGTATACATCTTGAGAATCGATATGAAGTCTTTGTATGTCACCGGGTCCCTATCTATTGAATCAAAGACACATGCCATGCTCCTCCCGACATCGACGCCTATACAAATCCAGTGGTTGCTGTATGGATTTACACTACACCACAACCCACCTTTCCCTACAATTATGTGTTGGTAAATCAAGGGTTTTGGCAACACATAATGTGTTGGCAATTCTTTACCTTTTTAGCGTCACTTAAACTGTCGGCAATAGTAATATAAGGCTACAACTTATATGTCGGCGTTTCTCCTTCCAACACATAAAGTGTTGGCGAAAGTTTTTAGACAAAAAAAGTGTTGTTGTATCCTACCTAAACCACTGTCCAAGTGTCGGCGAAGGGGTAGGCCCCGAAGACAAAAATAGGCTGCCCACCCTTCATTCCTTACTCCCTTTCCACTCACGCAGACTTCAGAAAAAAAGGAAAAACCTCGCTCTTGCGAGGGCGCAGTCGCCGAGTGCCGCCAGCATAGCTCCGACGTCAGGTGCCGCCACCGCAGCTTTGCCACTAGGCACCGCTAGCAGGGCTCCGCTACTGGGCACCGCCAGGAGCCGGTGCTGGAGGCTAGCACCCGGCGCGGCCGCCGCCGCTGACGCCCGCCCAAATCACCGCCTCCCAATCCCGCCCGCGTCGAAGTTGTCCGTGGCCGAAGCCTCGCAACCTACAGCCCTAGCCCCCGCCGCTGAATCCAACGGGCGCCGCCGCCCCAACCCCTAGTTGCCCCAGCCTACGATCGCACAAGCCGACCGCCCCCAAGCCCGCCGTCGCCCTAGCCTACTGCCGGCCAGCAAGAGCGGTGCCACCGCTGCATCCCCATTCCTCTCTGCATCTAGGTGCGTCATCTCTGGATCCCCTTCCTCTCATCCCCATTCCCCTGAGTGCTAGGGTTTCGCCATAGCTTAATTTCTAGTATTTTTTTCTTGGTTGCAGAAAGGAGTAGACGAAGGTGAGAAAGGCTAGAAAGATTCAAGGTTTGGGTTACTTCTCCTGCCAAACTTTCATTCAGTCTAGATCCGTCCTCTCTTCCCCTCTTTGGATAAGGCTCAATTTAGATGTGATGTTTACTGCCTTAGTTGATTTTGCAGAGGAACCAGCAGGATTCAAGATCTTGTACACAACACAATCAATCAGGTTGCATGTAAGTTTGCTTATGCTCGATCTGCAACTTATTTGTAGTATACGAAGGCAAAGTTCACACTGATGGGAATTCATAGTCTTTTTACTTTGGTCCTTTATGCAAAAAAAACATGTTGTGACTGTTCTATATAAAAAGACAGAGAAGGGAATCAATTGAACTTTAAGCTACAGGTGGAATTATAAGTTAGTCTCGAAACTATTGAAATGCATACATGTCTCCTTGTTGTAAAAATATCATATCTGAGTATTTCTTTCTTTCTTGTGTATGAAGCTGTTATCCCAGTGCCATGTAGCATTGTAGCCACTGTTGTACAGCTCTTGTGGAAAGACAAACTTTGACATCTGTGGCATAACTTGCTTGGCATTTTATGATTTCCAACATTGTCCCACTACCATACTTGTTGGTAGCTGATCTGAAATGTATGCTGCATGGATGTTTGCGTTTCTCTTTCTGCCACATCTTCTATTATTCTACAGAAAATGTGCCCTACAGATAGTTTACCACAAAGCATAGGGCATGCATATTGGCCAGTATTTAGTTCTAAATATGAATTATCATTGTTGTAAATCTCTGAAGAGAGTTATCTTCTTTTCTTTGATACTCTCCTGTGTCCTATCAGCTAACTGATAATTTGGTTGCATCCTTCTTCATGCCAACATCTAACACTTCTATAGTTTTGCGGTGTATGTCACCTACTCACCTAGAGCACGGTTAGCAAGCCTTATGATAATGAAAATCTGTGTCTTGTACTCTTAAATGCTATGCTTGGATTTCGTGAGTACCCAGACTTTCAGAATGCAAGTTTGGGCCTGCACGTTGCTTGCTTTGTTATCGTTGAATTTCTAGTGGTAGCTCTACTGCTGAATTTTTTTCTAGCTGCGGATTCAGAGGTTATTCTTAATCTGTAGCCATTCAAAAGATTATACAAATCCTACTGCCAAACAATTGGTAGTTCAAGGTTTGCACACCAGAGCCACTTGTTGTGTGACAAGAGTACATAACCTTCTTTAGCAGTATAGCTTTGGCAAAACTTAGCCAAGTTTCAGGGTTCTAGGGAAGTCTCATACATTTTCAATCTAAATAGATGATGTGTGATAAAATCTCCTAGTGCTCTAGTCTCCAATCCCATATTAATGATTGATGAAACCTATTCCCTGGAGATCATATCATGTGGGTGGATTAACATAAAATTTCACTCTACCATATTTCAGTCTTCCATAGAACATGCAGTCCCTATCATGTGTGCTTTTGGGTAGATCATGACGAATGCTTTACTTCAAGTTAAAATAGCGCATTAGATTACTTGGTTCATAGGAGATGAATGCTGGCTTAATATACTTAAGTTTACACACAGTAGATAAAATATTTCAGAGGAAGATAAGCTGAGATTATGAAACATATATTCATACAATATTTAGCCTCAATCATGTGAGATGTTCAGCTTATAATTTTTTTACAACACATCCCATTTTTTCAGTTCAAGTAAACTGCTTCGATGGTACAAGGCCACTAAAACATAGGTATAGATATTTAGTTTTTCATTAGGCTCACCTCAGAGAAAGTGGTTTCAGTGAGTAACTAGATACCTGGGTGCACTTGCTAAATGGTTCCTTCAGTTACACCAACTGCAATTTATGACCATCAATATCTGCATAACTGTGTTGCTCCTTCTCCCATAAGAAACACTAAACATCCCATGCTTTTTTTATTAAGGAACTGGAGAACTGAGGAAGCATGTTTGCTCCCTGCTAGCAACACGTACGAACAAAGACATTATTTTCCTGCAAACTTTCTCAAGACAATGTAAGTTTCTGTGCCTAAACTTCCCCATCGGCAATAGAGTCTTCTGAGATGTTCCCTATCCTCATCATGCTTTTAGATTCATTTCTATGATGTCAGCAAGGTGGCTAGCATGTTTTCTTTTCTGATATAGCTTTCATGATCAATCTTTACTTTTAGTTCATTATTCACTTAATAGTAATGAGAGAGAGCTATAATTACTGTTTGCTAATCTGCTCTGCCATTCAATCCTCATATGCATAGGTGTGGTGCTATTTAAACACCACATATTATTTTCCTTCATGCTTTGCAAGATTGCTGCTATTGTCGCTGATTCTTTTATGATATCTGTAACGTGTCGATTCTATAAATGACTTACCTCTGTCTAGCCATTTTCTTTTTTCTGTTTTCTAGGATAAAATGGTACTTAGGTAATTATGGTACACCTCAAAAAAGATACCATA
Source organism: Miscanthus floridulus (assembly GCF_019320115.1). Taxonomy (NCBI): domain Eukaryota; kingdom Viridiplantae; phylum Streptophyta; class Magnoliopsida; order Poales; family Poaceae; genus Miscanthus; species Miscanthus floridulus. Next base: position 46,569,447 of record NC_089588.1, read on the forward strand.
CAGGGTTCAAAGCTATCCATGCCCTTCTTTAATATGCTATGCCATTCAGCCCTCATTTGCATAGGTGTGGTGCCATTTAAACACTACTTATTCAAAACATTTTGTTTTTATGTTTCATAGGATAAAATGATACTTAGGTAATCATGGTGCACCTCAGAAAATATACCATACAATGTTCGCAACTATCCCATGCCCTTCTTTAATTGATTCTGCTGAGCTCTGTTTAGGGGACCGCCTTGGAGATTCAAGTTCTTATTCTACACCTGAAGTGCTATCCTTTTGGGATGCTAATTATTGCTTCCATGTCTCATGTGTATATGCTGCCTCTGAATTATTTTTATGTGAATTGGTTCGAGGACAGCAGCAGCAGGCCAACAAGTCTGCACTTGCTTCCCAACGGCAGCCAACAAGTCTCAACATGATTCCTTTGTGCCATCCTTTCTGATGCAGGTTATTGAATATATACGGTTTTTGCAAGAGAAAGTGCAAAAATACGAGGCAACATTCCCAGAATGGAACCAAGAAAATGCAAAGATGCTTCCATGGGTAATTGCTTCTTTCTCCAAAGCTGCAATGCTTGCTACTGCTGTTAGGAAAGGAACAGTCAATTCTTGATTGTGTCTGAATGTAGTTTTACATTTTTGCAGTCAAATATGTATTTTCAATCATTCTGGAAAAATGCACAAGCAAGTGTTTGTTGCTAAAAATGCATTTGCCTTACTGAATCGTTAACGTTGTATCGATAGTTTTCAACCAACATCTTATGCATGCTTGTTATTCTTGTGCTGCAGAGTAAAGGCCAAATCCCTGGAGATTCCCCACCTGGCCCTTCACATTTCATGAGAAATGGATCCTCCCTGGATCTAATTTCACAGGGAAACTCGATGATAATCACAACACAGTGACATCTACAGCTGCATCAGGGGCACAGGATCAGGCAGAAACTGATCACATGGCTAGCAGGTGCTACAGATCAGCAGATACACCGGCGAATATTTTTTGACAATAAAGAACTGTGAGGGAGATCCCCACAGTGAGAGCCATTTTCATTAATTTAAAAGAGAGAGAGGTTTATACATACAGGGAATTAACTGAAAGCATCAAGCCAAACATAAAAAGATGACCGCATGTCAACTTTAAACCTAACCGACTGAAGTAAACATTGACTTTTAAAGTTTCCAAGCCACCTAGGCAAAGCTGGATCATGCCTTTGGAAAACTTTGTCATTGCGCACCTTCCATAATTCCCAAGCCGCAATCAAAACTGTCTCCACGAAGCATGGAATAGTATGTGAGGTTCTTGCCTGTGTTAATCTATCAAGCAGTTGTATAGTTGAGTCCCAGTTGACCCCTATCCTTGCCCAGCAGCTCTGAGCTAAAGGGCAATCAAAAAAGAGATGTTCAATGGTTTCCTGCTCACCAGTGGTGCACATGATACACACCGTGCCATCTTGCACGTTCATGTGACGTCGCTGCAGCATTGTCTTGGTGTTGAGGCGATCAACAAGGACAAGCCAAGCAAAAAACTTGATTCTAGGAGTGCATCTTGATTTCCACACCATCTTGAATACTGGATGGGCATCCACAGCACTAAAAATATGGGCATAGTAGCGGCGTGAGGTGTACCTGCTGCCCCAAATTGGGATCCACCGATCAGCACTATCATGGTCATATGTGAGACTTTGCAACTGTTCTTGAAGGGATTCAAGTTCTTGCAGGGCTTGATCAGACAAAGGTAGAAAGAATATAGTGTCCAAATCCTCAGCTTGCATGGTCTCAAGAACTGAAATACCATCATTTCGGGCAAATGAAGCAAGCCATGGATATTTGTGTGCAAGAATCCCATCAAGCCAAAAGTCATCCCAAAAGCAGACAGAAGATCCATCTCCTAGTTCACATCTAGTAACTTGTCTGAAGAGAACATTGAGACGGAGGACATCTTTCCACCAGAAAGAGCCCACCTCTCTAGTTGCATGAGGAACTCGGTTACTGTAATATTTACTCCAAATGAGGCATACCCATGGGATGTTTTCTTTGTTGTAGAACTTGCTCAGGTGCTTCATAAGCAGAGCATCATTTTGAAGTCGAAGGTTTATAATCCCTAAACCTCCTTTTTCTTTTGGCTGCATGACCACAGGCCAAGCCACAAGATTTCCACCCTTTTTATTTACAGAATTACCTCTCCACAAGCACTGTTTTCTCGCCCTATCAATGTTCTCTATCACACCCTTCGGCAGCTTGATCGTGCACATAGCATAGGTTGTAATAGGTGTAATTGCTGAATTGATCATTTCTAGCCTTCCACTATAGGATAACCAAACTGAACATGCTGATAGCCTGCGTTCCACTCTATCCATCAGAGGCACAAGATCATCAATTTTGGGCTTGGTGGTCCCCATAGGCAGTCCGAGATAAGTAAAAGGCATGGAACCTATATCACAACCAAAAGTACTAGCAAGAATGACCATCTTCTCCTGAGACACATTGATAGGATACATCTGTGATTTTCTGTAGTTTACTCGCAGGCCTGTAGACTCAGCAAAGCTGTGCAAAAGTGACTTGAGAAAGACAAGTTGCCTAGCATCCGCTTGGAGAAGTAACAGTGTGTCGTCAGCGTATTGCACTATGGGAAAATCATCTGTTGGCTGCGGGATTGGTTTTCTTAGCAAGTCAATGCTTGAGGCTCTGTTGATCAAAATCTGTAAGAGCTCAGCTGCCAGCACGAAGAGGAGTGGGGATAGTGGGTCCCCTTGACGTACCCCCCTCTTGCACTTGAAGAATTTTCCCGGTGCCCCGTTTAGTAAGACTGCTGAAGATCCCGAGGATAGGATGGCATGCACCCATTGAATCCACTTGTTGGGTAGGCCCAGGTGTGTCATAGCTTGTATGATGGTGGAGTGTTCAACTGTGTCGAAAGCCTTCTCAAAATCCAACTTGAGAATGATTATTTCCTTCTTACTCTGATGGCACTGATGGATATATTCATAGCTCCAGGCAAGGCAATCTTGTATTGTGCGAGTGCGGATGAAACCGTACTGATTCTGATGAACCAATCTGAGGATCACAATTTGCAGACGGTCTGCTAAAATTTTTGTTATGAGCTTGAGAGAAATGTTCATCAAAGAGATAGGTCGGAAGTCATTTACAGTCTCTGGACCATCCTGTTTGGGAACCAAGGTGATGTAGGAAGTGTTGATGCACTCAAGGTTGGCCTGACCGTGATAAAAATCTGAACAGAGTTTATAAAAATCACCTTTGATATGTTGCCAACATTTTTTGAGGAAGAGGCTGTTAAAACCGTCTGGCCCGGGCGCTTTATCTGATGGCATGTGCTTGACTATGGTGTCGATTTCAGTAGTGCAAAAGGTGGGAACCAAGCTTTCTAAATCATCAACTGGGGTAATGAGACTTGCCAGGTCAAAAAGCATAACAGGAGATGAGGTCATACCCATACGGTTCCTAAATGACGACCATAACAGTCCAGCTTTCCCCTCATGGTTTTGAATCCAGATACTATGCTCATTCCTCAGCTGTGAGATGGAGTTTCTTCGATAAGATATTGTTGCCATACCATGAAAGAATTTTGTACATTCATCACCAAATTTGATTCTATTGACAGTATATCTTTTCCTCCAGTATAGATTCTTGTAATGGAGCCAAGTTTTGAGCTACTTTTTGACAATGGCCTTGAGATTTGCTTCTGGGTTATACAGGCCCCTTCTATCCTCTAATAGATCCAAAAAGCTGATGACTGTATTGCAATTATCAATGTAGAGCCTAAGGTTGGAAAGGTGCTTGCTCCACTCCCTCAGTCTTGATCTGAGGGCTTTGAATTTACTAGATATTGCCCTGGCAGCATCTGATATATGAGCAACCGAGTTCCAACATTCATTCACCGTGTCAACAAAATCATGTTGCTCTGCCCAAAAGGTCTCAAAACGAAAAATATTTGCTCGGGGAATACTGGTGCTAATTACAATCTGACAGGGGACATGATCATAGGTGATTCGCCCAAGGGGAAGAACCTCAGTATTTGGAAATTCAACCATCCAATTTGGTGAAGTAAAGAACCAATCTAGCTGTTCCAAAAGTGGATCTAACTGCATGTTGCTCCAGGTGTAGGCTCGGCCTTTCAAAGGTAATTCAACAAGCCCCAAATGACCAATTGCATTGTTGAAAATAAGAGTGTCAGCTAAGTTACCTCCAGGCCTGTTGCGATTATTCAATGTTCTATAGAAATTAAAATCTCCCAGGAAGATCCAATTATTAGAATCAAGAATGGCATGTCCCCGAAACCAAGAAATGAATTCAGAACGTGCAGGCTCGTCACAAGGTCCATAGACCGTGGTTAGCTTCCAGACATCATTGTTTTGCATGGAGGTGAAGGATAGTGTTATGCCAAAATGTTGCTTGTCCAGCACGTTTCCCCTGAAGACTGCACTGCTCCAGACACCAAAATACCTCCCGAAGCACCAACTGAGGGGATGAAATCAAAACTATCAAAGCGTCTCGGTGCAAATTTTCTGATATAAGAAGCATCAAAGTGCTCACGCTTCGTTTCTTGAAGGCAGATAACCGAGCACGAGCTTTCCTCTATCTTTTCCCTAACCGCATCCCACTTTTCCGATGCATTGATCCCACGAATATTCCAACAAAGTATATGCCAATTATGTGTACTCATTGGGATAAACGGATTGAGGGGAGAGAGGTTCCGATGTCACCAGGATCATCAGACAAGAAGTACACATGATGACAGATAGAAAAACAGAGCTGATCATGGCACACATAGAAATATAGTTCGATGGCAGGTGCTGCAGAGAGAAACAAAAGACAAACAGCACCCCAGGTGCTGCAGAGAGAAGCTCATTCATTTTCTTCATTTGGAACCTACAGAGAAGGCGCCTGTAGCAGCGCATCCTCGGTGAGATCGCTAGGATCCACACCGCACTTCACCCCCCAACCTTGCAGAACTGAAATAGAGAGCGGGCCAGACTGCCCAGTAGCCTCATCAATCTGAACGAGCCAATTCTTGCATCTCTTGGAGGGCTCTTTGTCAATTCGGACTTCACAAAAACCTTCACTGTTAGCACATCTTAGGCTACGACGAACAGTTTTCTGAGCTAGTGGGGTGCGAGCATCACTGCTTGAAGCCACCTCAGGGAGACACATGTTTTTTCTTTTCTGCCTGACATCACTTGTCATTCGGCCCCTTGCTGCAACTGGGCTGGGCCTTATCTCCTCAGTTTGAAATTTCAAGTTTGATGGGCCAGATTGGACACTGTGGACGATTCCTCCTTCATCAAGGATTAGAGGAGGGGTTGGCACCGGAGCAACATGGTGACGAGGTTTGCGCCATGCTGCCACAACTGCTGGCCAGATTTGTACTTTGCTCAGTCTTACTGGGCAGAAACCATCATTGACATTTCCCTCAACCAGTGGGCTAGATGGATTTGAGACTGTTGTTGGCAAAGAGACGACATTTTGTGCTCTGACCGACATCTCCTTTTGGCCCCTAAGAGCTGGTGGGCTGGGTTGAAACTGGTCCATTTAAAATGCAGCTAGGCCAGAAGACCCTGGACCTTGGGCTCCATCTCCCAAGTTAAAAGATATAGCATTCAGCCCATCGTTTTGGAGATGTGTTGCAGTCTGCACAGTGGGGATGACGGTGGAGACCTCCCTGCGCTGCAGGTTTTCTGCTAGAACCTTGAGCATGACAGCATGAACCACTGGTCTCCAGGGCACCAAATCGAAGCCATTAGGAACAAAAGCCTCATCTGATCTCTGTGTGCTGAATATACTTTTGTCAAGCACAATTGTACTCGCTGTAGCTGGCAACTGAACTGAGATAGCATTGGGACCATTTAGGAGCAGAGGGTAGGTGGCACTCATGGTGAAGCCATCTAGCAGTCCATTACTACTACAGAACAGTTGATCTGCACAAAGCTTGTTGGCCACCATGAATTTAAGAGCCTCCTCATCAACTAGGGGTGATGTTGCATCACTGGATGAAGAGCTGTCACCATCTGAGAGTTCAATCACTTGATCGACCGGAATTACAGGACCACTGGCTCTAAGAAATTTCATGAAGGATCCAGAGTGCTCAACATCCATGAGATTCTGTGGTAAAACTGTGTGCTGCAGGACTGCCTATTGTTCAACTTCAGGAGGCGCTTCTGGCTGGTTCTGATCAACTCCCTCAACAGTTGGTGCCGAGTCCGGTTTCTTAGCATCGACGGTGCACGAATCGAGGGGATTTTGGCAATCAAAACGATCTGATGGAGTTGCCTTCCGAATCCAGACTAGTTTGGGACGGGCCATGGTGAGACATCTCCTCTAAACGTGACCATAGTTGAAACAGGCCAGGCATCTGATTTTGTTGGGACATGAGGCACGCGCATGGCCAATACCCAGACAACGGCTACAGCCCAGATTGAAATTTGAAATAGAACTGTTGTCCTCCAGAGGGTCCGCCGCATGCTTAGCATCGGGTGAACGGGCATGCAGCTGCGAACTGTCGCGAAGAACACAGCCGCGAGCAAGATGAAAATCTAATTTGTCCCCAATGAAGGCAAGAGGTAGCAAATCCAATTCCGTATGAGCCTTTGGGAGAGGAAAAAAAAGAACCAAATTGGATCACACCAGGAGGCTGAGCAGGTTGTCTCGGAGGCTTTTGGACCAGATTTTTTGCAAAAGAAACACGCTTATTGTTCGCCTTTTTGATCGATTTCTTGGTGCTCTTATAGAGAACAGTAGACCACTCTCTTTCTTGTTCCTCCTCCCAGAGACGTTTTTCTCTTTCCCAATTGGGCGTGCCATTGCTCCATAAATGAAAATAGATATCAAACTGAGATGTAATCACACGACGAAGACGATACACATGGAACCCAACTTGTTTGCAGGAAACAGAGAACCGAAAGTGGTTGGTGCTTAAAAATTGAACATGAAAAGCAGCAGCACGACCACCCAAACAAGATTGAAGAGCCAAGGAGACGGAATCCTCGGTCAACCGAAACAGGAAACGGCGAAAAGTGGCCAGCAGGAAGAAAGATCCATCAGCCGCGGGGGGAGAATGGTGTACCAAGGTACCAAAGCGACGATCCACGTCCTCCTCGAACTTGCGCCCGATGGAGAAGTCCAGACGAGAAGCGAGGTCGGAGGGTGACCCCATGTGGGCGTAGGGGCAGGCGATCAGCAGTAGGGGGATGTTTCACCGGCGATGGTGGTGATCGCACCGGCGACGGGGGAGGGAGGGTGCTGCAGAGAACGCCCAGAGACACCCATGGCTGCAGTTCCGTTTGCCACTCACTGGTTGCCGCAAATCATCGAGCAGCTTGTTGACATCTGTATCCCAAGCAACCGCTGACATAATCATCGAGCAGCCACTTTTGTGCCCAAGTCCTGATCTATTGATCTCTTAGCTTTAGTCATAACCAATTAATACAAGACTTGTAGTATGTCTATACATGTTTGTAACTGACTAATCTATATCTTGGACCTATATGGCTCTATGTACTATGATCATCACTTGACCTGCTATATATATATATATATATCAAGTTGGTGTATGTATGGAAGATTTAATATATTATTTATACAAAAATCAAGTGAATTTGTTCAATGTGATGCCTTCTATATGAACAAAAGTGGATTTGTCAAATTATTTTAATTGTAATTATATCTATGCAGTTTTACCGACAGTTTTTTTTGGCAGGGTATGGTTTGTAAAATACATTGGAAATGGTTTCGCCAACATACAAACTATCGGGAAAGGTCTTAACTGTCGGCGTAGGTCTTAACTATCGGCAAAGGGTTAACTATCGGCAAAGGTTTCAACTGTCGGCATAGGTAGACCATTTGCCTACACATAAAGTGTCGGGGATTCTGTTAACTGATGGCAAAAGTTTCACCGACGGCTTCTAGCGCGACTGTTTCTAAACTGTCAGCAAAACTTTTCGCGGGAGGTTATCTGTCGGCAAAGGTGCCCTTAGCCTACAATAGAAAGTGTCGGCAAAAGTATGTTGTGTTATAGTGTTAATCATAGAACTAGATAAGCTCTTTTGCATCGAATAAAATATATCGAACAAAGCTTTAAGTATAGAGTTGAACTTACTTAAAGTTGTATGGTAGCCATATAGTAGAGTGTTGTTGGAGATTTTTAAAAGCTAGGACAATGTATGCCAAAACCTTAAGGGACTCTTGCCTTAGTTTCTTCGCACGGATGTCCTCTTTCTCCCGAAGGGTCTTTCCAGTAGCTAGCTATTTGGCATCTAGTTTCCACTGTCTAGGGCAATTAAAATTTGTTTGTGCTATAGCTTGAGGATCTATATACCTGACTTTCACATTTGGCATTTGTTTTACAATGTGCACTTGCATTCTACAAATCACGGCGTTGGTTAGTTACAACAAAATCCAAAGATTACATTCATATCATATCAGGAGGACAAGGACTTATAGGCACCACGTGTGAATTAGATTCATTTCCATTGCTCCGAGGTGAAAGCATGTCTGCATGTCTTTGAAGTCAAATATAATTTTCTCGGCTGGGCTTCCAAATGTGCCGGTGGAGAAGCATGCTTGTACGAGGTCTATGCTCGTTAGGAGAACACGCAAGTACCAATCATGGAACCTTTTCATTCCAAGTGGTAGGCGCTGAATGTCCCGATTTGGTAGAAAGGGCTTGCCTCTTTCATATGTTTTTGGGCAATCCTTTGACCATTTGATGGAATCAACATTTTTTGCTTTGCTGTTTGGTGGAGTTTGCTAGTGATGGCCTCCTCAGAAGCCCGTGATGGGACTTTTTTAACTTGGTTCTCAGGCTTGAACTGGTCATGGGCATACCACTTGTGCACCGACGAGACATCTTTCATTGGAACATAAATTGGCCTTATGGTGATTGGATGCTTCTTTCGAAGTTCCCATTTAGGCATGTCCTCATCTTCTTATGCATCACCTTCTTCAGGAGGCACTCGTTGTTCATGTATCGGCTGTGCTTGTTGAGAAGACTGTGGCATCTCATCATGCACTTGCTCGGTACGAGCTAGAGAAGGTTGTGGCTTATCAGGCACATGCTCGCTAGGAGGCGGGGAAGAATGTGGCATCTCAGAAATGTGGTGGTCACGCGATGGTGAAAATATCTCCCCGTCCTCAACAACTTGCTCTAAATTTGAGAGAGGAGGAGGCGACGAAGAAGCGGTCAATATAATGTCCCATTTGTGCTAGAGTATGAACTGCCCCATTATGTCTCCGAGTAACACTAGTCCCTCAGGAGTTGCGTAGTCTATCCTCCACTTCATGAACTTGAGCTTCACGGTATGCACCTCGACCCTAGTATAGTCCGGCGGTATCTTATTATTGTGGTGTAAGCCACCGGGAGGATGTGCCACATCCGTTGCCACCTCCATCACAATGTTCTGTCGGCCGCTGAGAAACACCAAGGTGCAACTAGTTGGTTCCCGTATGCGATCGATGGGGGTTGTGGCTACAGTGGAACCTTGGCTGCTAGGAACTTTGGAGGGCTGCCAACTAATGCCAGTTCTCCCAGCAGCGTCATTAATATCCATGGCTTCGTAGACAATCCTTGCTCCTCTAGCGCCTTTGCAACTAGAGCCTTCACTTAGAGCTCAAGATTAGCCTCCCGGTCTCTGCCATGTTTTTTGTACATGTGTCTGTCCTCTTCGAATCCGTGCTTCCAGGTCATTCTTTTCCCTAGCCCCCTGGTGCGGCCTGTGTGCTCGTTGTTTCCCAAGCCAAGGCTAAGCTCGTCTCTCTCTGGAAGGATTGAATGAGCCCTTCTCCTTGTCTTCAGCATATTTCAATATCCTTGAAACTGCCTCTTGGGTCTCCGGCTTATCAAACTTAAGATTACCACCGGATGATTCTGTACTCCTCGCATATATCCAATTCCTTGAGCGTACCTTCAAATTCTTCACATCGATATTCCCAGAAGTTGCAACCTCTTCATCCATCTTCCTAAACTATTCTTCCTTGGCATAGTAGCCACCGGGGCCTAGATGATGATGGTGTTTGTTCCTCTTTGCCAGCTTGGTGTTACGGGCACTGAGCTCCAATGCCTCCGATGAAGTCTTCTGAGACACGAGCTCCTCCATTAACTAGGAGTTATGTTGTCCAACTCGTTGAAGGGAGTTAACCCCTTTTGGATATACTTCTTGTTGAGCTCCGACCTCCAACGTCGGAATGACTCTCCCATGATCTTGAAAGCATTTTTTACCAGTTCATGCTTACCCTCCGAAAATCTAAAATTGAGCTTCAGCTGCTTATCCCATAGTTCATCCTTTTTCTTCTCTAGTACCTCTTTCCAGTTAGGGATTGCTGGGTTCAATTTATCTCTTACTAGGGCCTCGATCGCATTACGGAATCATCATCTGAATTCCTTCGGCTCAAGGATCTCCCCTGTCAGCCTGACCTCCGTTATCACATAGCATGCCTTATCTGGATATTGGTTTGCTTTTCTATCCCCTTGTTTTCTCTTTGGCTTGGTAGTCATGTTTGTGGTTGTGTCTTGAGGTTGTGGAGCAGAGGCCTCAATGTCTGTCTCTGTGGCTGTTGCCTCTGCTCTCCTTTCCTCTACTCCATCTTGTCCGACGAGATGTCACGAACGTCAACGTCGTCTTTTCTGAGTTTCAGGAGGGACCTGTATATACAACAGGTCAAAATGTTAACAGAGGTAACACAGCCAAAGCTTTAGCAAAATTTACAAGCTAAGGCTTTATCCCTACCTCCTTGTTTGGGTCAAAATTCTTGTCCAAATCTTCCTCTGTTGGCCTCCTTCTGGCTTCACGTGGGAAAGGATCCTCGGGACTTACATATCCCTCTTCTGAGTCCTCCTCCTCATCCTCTTCTTCTTCGTCTTCAGCAGCCTCTCCAGCTCTTCCTTCTGCCGTCCCTTCCTCCTCGTCACACTGCTCCTGAGTAAGCATCACTTCTAGATCCTTTTCTAACTCGTTATCGAACTGCTCCTAAGTAAGCTGGTCCTCTAGTGCTTGCTCCTCATAGGTTGGCTGCTCATCATGCTCGGGGCATCGGGCTGCACTGTCTGGTGTCGGCGACATTATTCCGCGTTTTGTTCTAATAGATGTAAGAAACTGTGCTTTAGGTACGCGAGAAGGTATAAGAAATCAAAAAGGTCTATGAACCAAAGTAGTCCTATAAAACAACAATATATCAAAAAAAAGAGTAGTAGCAGTAGTAGAGGCCTCAGAAACATGTCAATCATCATTTGATCATGAACTTGGAGCATCAAGGCATCATAATAGAGAAGAGAGGAGAAGGTAATGTAGGGGTGGCTGGTAATGATGCCAAGTTCCTCACAAGTTCTTGATCATCAGCTCATATTCCATATAATGTATGGACTTGGACAATTTCATCATCGGCAAAACAAAGGAGAGGAGAGGAGAGGGGAGATTTGGCAAAAAAAAAGCCTGCAGTTCCCAAAAGAAAGGAGAGGGGAGAACTTTTAGGCTTCTTGCTGCAAAAAAAAACAAAAAATCAATGGGGCATAGGATCAGTCGGAGCTCTCAGAGTTTCCAAAAGAAAGCAAGCACCATGGGGTTGAAACTGAAATGATTAAACCAAATGCCTGCAGTTCAAATTCACCATTGTAATTCACCATTCTAATTCCACCGCGGTTCTGGCTGATTCTACTAGAAGTCTAGAAACAATCGAGACAACACAGCACATAAATCGAGACAATGCAAATGTGACTGATGCTAGGAAATTTTCCTAGAATGCAACTTTTGTTCATTCTTGATTTCTCTGCGACCCATGTTCTGTTAGATCGCTACCTTATGCCAGTGGCACCACTACTAATTGTGGAATGGAGCTCCTTTGATTTTAACGGCTATGCACCAAATGTTATTTATCATATATCCAGTGTATCAAAATATATTATGTGACTGACCTGTCTAGTCTGTTTCCTTTTTAGGTAAAAGAGAATTTTTTCTTAACATTGAATGACATATTTATTCTGGTCCAAATTGAGTCTGTTGTTGGCTGTTCTATGCCTATTACAACAAGGCACGGACACCAAGGATAGATTTAAAAAAATCGACCTACCAAGGATAGATTTTGGTGTTTCGCATTCGTGCATCACTGAATAGTGGACATGGATCATTGGGACAGAAAAAGAGGAACAAAGAACAATGTTCATTGCAAGAAAAAAAGGAACAATGAATATGGAGGAATTGTTTTACTTCAAGCAAAGTAAGTTTCTGGTAGCTGTACCTATATTTGGTAGTATGCATTACATGTTCTGGTTTCTACTATTAATAAAGCACCTCATATATACATTAATGTTGGACCTAGGGTTTCAAAAGGTAGAGCTAATTGGAAGTATCAAATCGGATGAGATTTTTAAAGCCAGTTGTTTAGAAAATATAAGTTGAGCTTTCTTTCGTGAATTGATGTCATTTGGCCTTGCAAACATTCTAATGCTAGGTGAAGTTTCTGTTCTGCAATTTTCAGTTTACCAGCAGCAGTTTGCTGGGTGTCTTATTGGTGTGTTATTGGGTTTATTATTGATTGCTCTGAGACATATTTTAATCCTTGTTTAATTGCTAACTAGTTGTTGTAACAGGTCATGTGGTTTCATGGAGTTTGGGTAGCTGAGCGTGGAGGCAATCCTTGTGCAATTCATTCTCATGATGCAGGTGTAGCATGTATTCACATTTGTCAAATGTCACTACAGCTTGCAATAGTGGATTAACGTTCCAGACTAACTAAAGATTAGATCCTTGCTTGTGTGACATATTAAGTATCTCAAGTTATTTATATTAATTAAATGCTATGCTTCCAGTACCTTCTTGTATGCCAGCGCATACAAGGCTTTTGCTCTTTGCATGGTTGCGTAGGTTTCAGTATGAAATTTGTTTATTAAATGCTTGGACAGAGAGGTCTAGTTATTGCTTGCTTATTAAATTTGTTTATTAAATTTTGAGGCATGAGATACAATTCAAAGTTGGCACCGAGGTGGGTGCGGTTGGTCAGTTATTTTCTCAATTGGTCAGAAGATAGTAGCTATGCTGTTGCTAACAATTGCGTTATGGGTTGAATGCAGATTGTGATCGACTCTTGCTGCACGACATTTGCGGAGGTACAGAAGAGGAGAAAGGATTTTTGGACAGAGTTTGAATTATATGCTGCTGACCTTCTTGTTAGTGTAGCAGTTGATATTGCACTTGTGGGGCTGCTGGCTCCATATGTGAGAATTGAGAAGCCATCTGCTTCAACGGGGCTCTTTGGAAGATTCAGCAGGATGGCTGGATCTTTGCGAAGCAGGTAAAATTTCATTTCGAGTTGTTGTCTCTGGAGATTTGTACCACACCATGAAAAACAATTGAATTTGAAAGTTTGTTTAACTTGTATATCACTCCCATGACCATTTTTCATCTATGAAATTGAAATAGAATGGAGATTTTGCTAAACCAGCAATAGAGCTGTGACTTTAAAAATCTATTTATGAATGGCACTAAGATTTTAAAACTTCAGTGTTTTACAAGCACACCAGGTGTTCACGATTTAGTCTACAACGTACATGCTTCATTCTCTAGCTTCCTTTTCACTCACTTTGTTTTATTCCAAAAATTTTATATGCAGCCTACATTTGTTCTTAAGTTCAGATTTATTTCTGCAACAAAATACTTTGTTCTCAGATCGGGCTATAAGCGAATAAAAATTTGTACAGATTGAAAATTGGATAAATGGTGGCAACAAAGGTGTAGATGAGGTCCAGGGCTATCTGCAGGTACCTCTAGCTTCTTTTTCACACTGTTTTTTTTTCCAGAAATTTTACTATTCAGCTTACAATTGCTAGCAAAAATTCACAGAAAGCATAATGCAATGTCACACTGTTAACCATAACTTCAAAGTACCATACAGAAATAAGGTGTTGGCATGCATTGACACATCAACAGTAAGACATGATAATTGATAGAGAAATACTAGCATTCACAGAATGAATCAACGAAACATGGATGTGCCTGCCTAATAACTAGGCTACAAACTAAACCTAAATGATCAGAAACCAAGGAATTAGATTACAAAAATAAAAGACAAGGAGTAAATTTGATGCCCTAAATTGATTAACAGAAATTCAGAAGCGACGAAAGAAAGAACATGGATCATGTATTTTAGCGGTCTATAGCTAACCACTTCCAGCTGACTACTCCAGTGGCCAAGTTAAGTAAATAGTTTATTTTGAATGCTGAATTAAACTTATTCATGATATCAAAAGCAAAGTCACATTCACCATTGGTGAAGTGCTGAACCAACCTTGCAAAAAAGTGTAAGCATGCATTTCACGTGAAGAAACCCAAAGGAGCAGAGCATTACTAATGTTTCAAAGCATTGTGCACATAGAGACAGGTGTATGTAGGTACGGTAAATGTGTCAAATACCTTGCATTACTTAAAGTTGTTTTTATCACTTCTTGGGACTATGCATCCTTGCTGAAACTGTAAAATGAAAAGTTTATTAAGAAGTCGATAGGACTAAAGATATTTAGGAAATGAAGAAGAATGAACCAAGGGAAACTCAGTTAGATCACTCTTGCAGCAAAAATTCAACTTGTAAGATGCAATCATAAATATATTATATATATGCAGGGAGCAAGATTAACATTGCTTACGGAAAGGGCCCTACCAGCTGCAGTACCAGTCACCTGGGCAAAAGTAAATACGCATGTAAGGGAAAACTAATTGTTCCTATCTCTGATGGAAATTAGTAAAACAATCAATTAAATTGCATATACCATGCATCCTGTAGTGTGAAAGAATGAAATAAAATCACAAGCTTTGCCCAACCTATTCTGATATACATATATTCTCACAAATCACACTTTACACAATAATTCAAGAGGTTCCATGTTCAACCCCAGGCAGCCATCCATACTGTCATTTGCTAAAGCATCTCCTTTCATTATCCTATTCAGAACTCGATTAGCACTTCTGTTCATCTCCTGCTATTGTTATTCAGGACAAAAACCAAACTAGTCTTATAACGTGAACAATTCTGTTTCTCAGCAACAAAATAACGGACTTCCTAAAAAGGGTCTAGTTATCAAACTTGCAAATTCATACGGGTTATCTAATTTAGAATGAATATGCTTGAATCGGCTATGGTATATATTTATGTACAATGCAATTATTCCTATGCCGATGTATTGCATGTCAATGCACTGCACTGCATTGCATCTCAAACAAGGAAAATTATGTCCAATGTCTGAGCATTCAGTATTGAGTATTGACATCCCCCTCCCACTAATCACGCATAGATACATCAATAAGGATCTATAAAAGTAGCTGCATCTTTCACCATCCCAATAGAACAAAATTTCACTGAGATCTCGGGTTCTAGAAAAGTAAGGGGGAGAAGGAAAATTAGAGGCATCACAGATTGCCATTACCTTTGGGGAGAAATTGGGGCATGGAGGAGAGGATGCCACCTCGGTGGGAGCGGAGGCCGAGAGGATCCATCAAGAACACGAGGCCGACCTCCTTCCTCATGGCCTCCTCAGGATGCAAATCCGCCGGACGGACGAGAGGGCGGCGCCGTGGGGGATGAGGGTTGGGAAGGTAGCCGCCTAGGGTTAGCAGCAGGACCCCACGGAGACGAGGTCATAGATCGACACGGGGATGGGGCGGCGGTGGGCTGGCCAGCCGGGAGGTTCTCAAACCCTAGCCGCGTGGCGGCATGAGGATTGCCGAGGATGGGGCCCGGGGGCACGGAGATGGGGCGGCGGCGTCGGTGTGGCGGCTTCGTGGACTGCGTCAGCGGTGGAGAGTTCAGGGAGGAGGAAGCGGCGGCGGCGTCGAAGTTTGGCAGCCTGCCGGTGACGTAGACGAAGAATAGCGCCCAGACTTAGAAAAATTTCGGCCTCCCTCGGGCTCTAGTTTATATACCGGAGGTCATTTGTTGGGGCGGCTCCTGAGTTAGCCTCCCTGCAAATCGATTTGTAGGGGCAGTTCCTGAGTTAACCGCCCCTACAAATATTTTTTAATTTATTTTAATTACTAATTCTGTAATTCATTCATATATAAAGAACACAATGTAAATTTATATATTAGTTTTTTAATTATTCTATATATATAAATATATGTATATATAAACAATTTTAATATATATAGATATAATTCTATATTTTCTTCTTTACAAAAACAATATTTTAAAAATTGAAATTTTGAATTTCAAAACAACTAATAGAATGTTAGGACACTAAATGACCTGAAATGAAAATTTTGTAAACATCAAAGTTGTAGAACTCATCAAGATGTACAACTTATATTTTGGTCAACTTTTCATTTGACAAAATTAGAAAAGTTCAAATTTTGAATTTCAATAAATGGCAACTTCAAACAAGATTTTGAAACCTGAAATGATTTCAAATAAGAAAGTCATGAACATAAAAGTTGTTGAACACATCACTATCTACAACTTTTATTTTGGTCATCTTTTCAATTGACTAAATTTGAATAGTTCAAATTTTGAATTTTAATAAATGACAACTTCAAACAAAATTTTGAAACCTTAAATGATTTCAACTACAAAAGTCGTGAGCATAAAAGTTGTTGAACTCATCACTATCTACAACTTTTATTTTGGTCACTTCTTCATTTGACAAAGTATTAGTAAACATTGTTCACAAATTTACATATCACTCATAGTTTTGTGAACTATATAAGAGACATGTTGATTTGTAAACAATGTTTACTATCGCTTTGTCGCATGATGAAATAACCAAAATAAAAGTTGTAGATCTTGATGAGTTATACATCTTTGGTATTCATCACTCTTTCAGCTGAAATCATTTGGTGTTTTAAAATCTTGTTAGAACTTGTTATTTTTTAAATTTGAAAATTTGAATTGCTCAAACTTTGTCAAACGAAAAGAATGACCAAATCAAAACAGTAACTTGATAGGGCATGATTTTAGAAAATTTTAGGAAAAAAATCATCACATTTGGAGTTAGTACAAGGGAGAAAGACTAGTTACAAATTTTACCTAGAGATTAAAAAGAAAAATCACAACTGTTCATGATGATCAATGATGAATAAGTGTGATTTCTCTTTTTAATCTGTGGCTAAAACTTGTAACTAGTTTTCTCCCTCATACTAACTCCAAATATGATGGTTTTTTTTTCTAAAATTTTCTAAAATCATGCTCTATCATTTTAGTCTGGTCATCTATCTTTGTCACTAATTTTGGATAATTCAAATTTTGAATTTCAGAAAATAACAACTTCAAACCTGATTTTCAACCACTAAATGATTTCAGCTGTAAAGGTGATGAATATAAAAGTTATATAACTCATTAAGATCTCCAGCTTTTATTTTGGTCATTTCTTCATTTCATAAAGTGTTAAGTGCTTGTTTGAAGTGTTTCAATAGTAGTCCAAACATGTTGAAGTAGTAATAAGTGCTTGTTTCAAGTGTTTGTGTGTTACAGCTGTTTTAGTAGTAATAGAGTGGATGTTGCAATAGGTTCATCTAGATGTTGCAAAGGGTAGTCTCACACACATGCATAAATTGTAGTCTCACACACATACATAAATATATAGTCTCACACACATACATAAATATATAGTCTCACACACATGCATAAATGAAGTCTTATAAACACACATACTTACACAAACACTCCACGTTCAACAACTAGCTAGCCCGCTATAACGACTTTTCCGTTGACACATTTTCGTTCCCATGGCAATATGTCTTTGGGTGAGTTCTTTTTGGCAACACTGATCTTCTTAGGAAAGTCTATGAATAGCGGCATCTCATCGTAGTTATTGTAAGCTTCAACATCATCCACGCCATCAACTCTGATAATGTGCTGTTTCCTAGAGGCAACCACGTGCTTTGTCTTCTTCTTCGGGGGGAGGTTACTTTGTGGGTCAAGTATATAGAAAACATGTGCGACATGTGAACCGAGCACCCAAGGGTTATCTTGGTAGCCTAGATTCTCGAGGTCCAGGACTCTCAATCCGATCTCATTCAGTTGGTGTTGTTTGATCCAGCGGCATCAAAACAGGGCCACCGTTATATCCCTTCCATAGTCAAGTTCCCATATCTCTTCAATGATGCCAAAGTATTAGATCTTTCACCCCACTCCATCGAGAGCTTCTATTCGAACGCCTCTATTTTGGTTCACAAATTTACTATCCTTTGCGTGGGTATAGTATGTGTACCCATTGATGTCATAAGCTTTCCAAGATCTCACTTATCTCGATGGCCCCTCCGCCAACCTACTGATGGTAATAGAGTCTATGGTTTCTCCAAGCATTATGTTTTGGTCCTTCAACCATGTAGTTAGTCATTGCTTGTGCTGTTTCATGACCCAATCATCTGAACGACCATTTCTCACCACCATAATGATAGACAAGTGTTCATCAATGTACGGATGCATCAGTTGTGTACTCTACAAGACACTGTAATACGCCCGACTCACTTCTTTGTAATCATGGTCGATGAACACTTTTCTACCACTGGTGCCCTTCCCAGCCAGCCTACCCTTGTGACGAGAATTGGGTTTACCAATCCCTTTCTGTACTTTTAGGTACTCTTGACAGCACTCGATGACTTCTTCAGTACTGTAACCCTCTATCATGGAGCCCTCTAGGTATGCTCGATTATGCATGTATCGGCTTAGAACCGACATGAACCATTTGTAGGACCACATTTCATGCAAGTAGCAAGGGCCCATCACTTGTATCTAATAAACCATGTGAATCATGAGATGTGACATTACATCAAAAAAAGCAGGAGGTAAACATATCTCTAGTTGGTTTTGTGTCTCCACCACAAATTCATGTAGGTCACTCAAATCTTTCTTGTCAATCGTCTTCTATGAGATCTTCAAAAAGAAGTAACGCATGCGGGTGATGGCCATTTTCAAGAACTCTGGCTTTATAGCCCTGATTGCAATAGGTAGAAACATTGTCAGCATCACATGACAATTGTGAGCCTTGTAGTGTGTTATTGACAAGTCCTTCATCGACACTAGCTTCTTCATATTCGCTGAAAACCCAGTCGGGACTTTGACCCCCCTCAGGAAAGTGCATATAGCTCTCTTCTTTTCTGGTGTTAGGTTGAAGCACGCTACGGGTAGAGTGTATTTTCCATTAGCCTCAGGTACCAGGTGAAGCTGTGGCATCACATTTAGCCGCACCATGTCTTTCTGTGATTTTAGACCATCCTTTGACTTGCCTGTGTCCATCAAGGTAGCAATGAGACTCTCAAAAACATTCTTCTACACGTGCATGGCATCAATGGCATGGGGGACCTCCAAGTCTGGCCAATAAGGTAGATACTAAAAGAAGATTGATTGTTTCTTGAAAGGTATGCCTTCAACAGGAGGTGTGCTTCTATCTCTCGTCCCATCTGGATTCTTCTTTCCATAGACGACGCGTACGTTTTTCACCATTCTGTACACGTGCTCTCCATTATGATGTCTCTCTAGAGAGGGTTCAATCTCCGAGGTGTTGTCATAAAATCTAAATAACAATTTGTTGTGGTACTTGTGACTTGTCTTTAAGAAGCATCGGTTCCTTAGGTAAACTATCTTCTTGGATGCATCCAAGAACACCCATGTAGTACCATCCAAGCAAACTAAGCATCCCGTCTTCCCTTTGATCTGTCCAGACAAAGCAAATAGTGCGGGATAATCATTGGTAGTAACAAATATTATTGCTCTACATATGAAGTCCTTCTTTCAGAATGCATTGTATATTGCCTCCCCATGCCTCCATAGCCTCTCCATTTCTTGCATCAAAGGCTCGAGGAACACGTCTATATCAATGCCTGGTTGTTTAGGGCTAGAAATAAGAATAGTGAGGAGAAGGTACTTTCTCTTTTGACACAACCACGTTGGGATGTTGTACATGGTCAAGATCACTAGCCAAGTGCTATGGTCGCTCATCCTCTCATTGAAGGGATTCATTCCATCGGTGCTCAAGCCAAACCGTACATTCCTTGGGTCGTCACTGAATTCTTTGTGCTTCTCATCGATCCTTTGCCACTGACTACAATCAGCCGGGTGTGCAATCTTATCGTCATCCACCTTGCGCTCATCATCCCACCATGTCATGAGTGTGGCTTCTTTAGGGTTTAGGAAGATATGTCTCAAGCGGTCGGTCACTAGCAGGTACCACATTACCAAGGCAGGAATTCTTCTCTGCTTTGCATCATTGCCTAATGGAGTGTCCTCTGGGGGCTGAGACTCTTGTGCCACCTTTTTTATACCCTTCTTATTCCTCTTTTTCCCCATGGAGGCTTCGTCCCCACCATAAAGGTCATTGTTCTTGTACCGACTAGCCCCACACCGGGGACATTTATCCAGTGACTTGAACGTTTTGCCACGAAAAAGGATACAGTGGTTGGGGCATGCATGGATTTTTTCAACCCCCATTGTCAATGGACTTATGACCTTCACTTGGTATGTGTTGGCGGGAACTGAGTTTAGTTGTGGCAGCACCCATGATAGGAGACGCAATAGATCATTGAAACTATAGTCTGACTAGTCGTACTTAGCCTTCAGGATGAGTAGCTCAAGCACAAATTGTAGCAATGTCCAGTGTATCAGACAACCCTTTTCAACACCATACATAGCCTCCTTTGATGCTTTTTTCACCCTTTCAAAATTTTCTAGACCTTTTGGGCTCTTTAGTAAAATCTCTGGTCCAAGGGCTCAAATCATGTCCTCCAAATCATCTTCATCCCCAACACGTGCTCCGCCATCATTATTGGCACCACCTTTGTCGTTACCATCCCAACCACCAACATCACCACCTTGTTCATTACCAAACTCGGGATCCATTCGTGCATCAAGCTCTGCTGAATATTGGGATAGGGATTCTAGGGTTTTGTCATCGTATTCCTCCTCATCCTCATCGTTAACAATAACCATTTCACCATGATGAATCCACACTGTGTAGTACTCAACAAATCCTCGCATAATCAAATGTGATCTGATGATAGTCACATCTGTCCATGCCATATGGTTCTTGCAATCTTTATAGGGACAAATAATTGTATCCTTATTTGCTATCAACGTCGTTGCATGCTTCTCTGTGGCTTTAATAAATTTATCCACCTCTTCACAGAAACCTGCCTTGAACCTTAATGAACCATACATCCAAGAGTTCATGTACTCCATCTTTTACAACAACAAAACAAACATTAAAGGACTACTTATTCAGATATATATTATCGGATTCATAAACCCGGGGTCCCTCATGGACCTACTTCCTAGCAAAAGCTCAGCCCAGCAGACAATGTTGCAAACAACGCACAACTCCTAGGCCAGCCCAAATACTAATAGACAGGCCAGAAGGGCGATCCAATCTCCGACCGAAAGGCCTGGCCAAGGAGGAATGGCGTCCGCTTCCGACACTGGCCCGCCTCTTCGACCGGAAGGCCTGGCCAGGAGAAACGACGCTCGCTTCCGACTCTAGCCCACCTCTCCGACCGGAAGGCTCCAGCCCGCCTCTTTGACCAGAAGGCCTGGCCAACGCCGCTTCTGACTTCGACCCGCATCTCTGACTGGGAATGCACCGAACCTCTACTTACAGCTCTTCTCTGACTGGTGCAGTCGGAGCCGACTAGGACCAACCGACCGGGGACGCCCCCTCGATGAGGACCCAGGAAATGAGCGGAGCAAGTAAGGCAGGGCGCACAAGTCAACCGCAATACCAAGAACCGTACCCTATACACCTATAGGACAGTACCGATAGGGCATGTCAGAAGGGTGCCCTGTAACCTTCTAGGCATGTCAAAACCCAAGCAGTGTTGTGGGCACCAACATTTGTCCTATAGTGTTGTGGGCGCCATCAATTCCCACACCAGACGAACACGGTAAAACCCCCCACATGCCTCTGAGCATCGACAATGTTGTGGGCACCGTCATTTGCCATACATGGTGAATGCAGTAAAACCTCCCACATGTGTCTGACACAAATAGTGTTACGGGCGCCTAGAATCATCTTGTACCCGACAACGTGGGCAACACCCCTTCATCTATAAAAGGGGATGCGCTCTCTCTCAATACAGAGGATCCATTCACAATCAATCTCACAAACATAGAGGACTCGCTCGAATACTTAGCGCACGTAGGAGCTCCTGTCGCTCTTGGCCCTTTAGTCCGGAGTCCGACCGGACCTCTTACACCCCCCCCATCTTACTCCCTTCCGTTTGTAACCCCACAACAAATTCGAGCACCTAGGCTCAGGAATAAAGTCACCGACTGACTCAAACTGGACATAGGGCCCTTTGCCTGAACCAGTATAAACCCTATGTCATTGAGTGCTAGGCCACATACAATCACAACGTATAGCAAAACTATAAATATTTATGTGTTGGTCACTTTCTGCACCGACAGTTGGCGCCGTCTGTGGGGAAGACGTCGTACATTCACGCTTTTGGTCATCGGATGGCCCACCTTTCCACCATCTTCACCATGGCAGGCTTAAGCGATACGACTCACTTCGGCTCACTGGAGTCTCCCGCACTCCCACCTATTAGGATGTGGGTTCCACCCGTCTTCGAGCCATTCCAGGCCTTCCTCTTTGGAAGCCTGGACTTCATCGCCGACCGGCTAGGCGTGCTGCACCTCCGTGAGGAGGTACTTATTATAGCGCCCATAGAAGGAGGCATGTCCTCCATCGGCTCTAGGACTCCCTATGACTTCAACAACGACATGCCTGTGCTTCGCTCTGATCCTACGTAAGGCTCAAACCCAACTGTGAGTAACGTACGCTTTGTTATTTACTCGCTATTTACTGTCTTTCGTTGATTCTACGGAGGGAACCCATTGTCCCTACCGCGACCACCATCCGACCGGTTCCCCTACGGCCTCGTGTCCCCCATGGATGCGTATGCCTGGGGGCTCTGAAGGAGGCTGGCACCACCCCCTCTCACATCCGAATTCATGGGGATGGCGAGCTATGTTCCTGCCACTTTTCACGACCTCATGAATGATGATGTTGAGAGCGATGGCTCTAGCATCGGCGATGTCGTGGCACCCAGCCACCCTCTGTCCTAGCAGTGTGCTATGGTAGACGCTCTGGGATAGCCGTAGGTGGTGGTGGAGTCTCTACAGACCCACACCCCTCTGGACCCTCACGCGGATGCCCTCGCATGTGCCCAGGCGCACGGCGAGGAGCTATGGCAACAGTGGTAGAACCAGCCACCACCTACACTAGCACGCTCGGTGCATCACGCTGCGCCTCATGCGCATAACCCGGCGAGTGGCGCCCGCCAGGTTCAGCGCAACATCATCGACGGGGGGAACGATCCCCCACAGTTTGCTCGAGATGGTTAGAACATCACCACGGCAGCGATGCTTCTGTGTGGCCTTCTCGAGCCCATCGACCCACAGAAACAGGCGATCCACCAGAACCTCCAGGCACTAGTGGAGACCACCGCCGTTCAACAGGTGGAGAGCTCCATGTTGTGACACCGACTCATGGCCTCTCTCCCCACTAGGGGGGCAGGGACGCACCAGACGCATCGCTCCATCCGCTCGCCACTATAGCCACCAGGCGCGGAATAGGAGGGCATAGCTACGTCACAGCCTGACCAGGCACCCGCTCCACACCGACCTCCTGTGTGCAAATGCCTCAGGCCAAACCAAGACGCTCATAGCATCATCAGCAACCGGCGTCGGGCTTAGCACAATGATGATGTCCATCGGGCGATGGTGAGAGCAGATGACATGGGCTCTGGCTGGACCATTGAGGGGACCGGTGAAACACAGCCCAGGTGTGGTCACCGACCCAACGACCGGAGTCCCAGCCCAAATGGCCCAGGACCACGGGCCTTTGGCCGGTGCATCCAGAGAGCATTGTTCCCATAGCGCTTCCAACCACCGACCAACATCACCAAATACATCGGGGAGACAAATCCCGGTATATGGCTCAAAGACTTTCGGCTCACCTGCCAAGCCGGGGGAGTGGATGATGATCATTTCATCATTCAGTACCTCCCCATCTACATGGGGGAACATGTTCGAGCGTGGCTAGAATTCCTCCTGCACGACAGCATCCACGACTGGGTGGACCTCAAGAGGATCTTTGTCGGGAACTTCTCGGGGACGTATGTCTGCCCTAGGAATTCCTGGGACCTCAAGAGCTGCCAGCAGGAGCCCAACAAGTCCCTATGGGATTACATCCGTAGGTTCTCAAAGCAGTACAACTCCCTTCCTGATGTCGTCGATGTGGACGTCATCAGTGCATTCCTCTCTGGGACAACCTATGAGTCTCTAATCCACGAGTTTGGCTGCTTGAAGCCCCATATCACCCACGACCTGCTCGACTCGCCACAAACCACGCCTCCGGTGAGGAGGTGGTCGGAGCAGTATTCAACGGAGGCCAGGACAATGGCAAGGCCAAGCGCGAGGACCAAGATGAGGGCCCCTCCACATAGAGGGGCAAGAAGAACAAGAAGGATCGACGCCGACCAGCCAACACCGCATTGGTCACTACAGCTGTTCGTGTGGGCAAGCAACCCCCATAGGGCCTATCTGATCACTTTGACAAGCTCATGGATAGCCCATGCACCAACCACGCCTACCCCATCAGACACCTCTACAAGGACTGTGAGCTCCTCAGGCGCTTCCTATGATAGGCCGGCGGGCTGAAAGAAGGAAAGGGCAAAGAGGCAGCAGCCAAGAAAGGAGGCGCGGCGGGCAAGGATGGGGATAGCTTCCTCAACCACGAGGAATGCATCATGATCTTTGGGGGATCTGATGTCATCTACTCCAAGCGCCAGCACAAAGTGCGCTACCGAGAGGCGTGCGTCACCGAAATGGCCATCCCCACCTTCCTCCACTGGTCAGAATCTCTGATCACTTTTGATCAAAGGGACCATCCATCCCATGTTGCCAGACTGGGGCGCTATCTGCTCATCATCGACCCCATCATCCATAAGAAGCACCTCACCAAGGTACTGATGGACGGAGGCAGCGGCCTCAACATCCTCTACGTCAACACCCTCAACGCCATGCGCATCCCTTGGTCGGAGCTCCAACCATCGAGCCCTCCCTTCCACGGCATGATCCCGAGAGCACAGGCGTACCTGCTCAAGCAGATCAACCTGCCCGTCACATTTGGTGACCGAGCCAACTTCCGCTCGGAGGTGCTTACCTTCAAGGTGGTGGACTTCCCGGTGTCTTACCACACCATCTTGGGGCGGCCATGCTATGCCAAGTTCATGGCAGTCCCCAACTACACCTACCAGAAGCTGAAGATGGTGACCGAAGTTATCCGACCAGGCGCCTACCGACTGAAGGACGACAACAACGATGTTCTCACCAACACTTGGAACATTGAACAGTTACGTCGTTTCTTCCCTTAAAAATTTGGTCTTACTATTTTTTCATTCAACGATCACTCCTACAGAGCACCCCGGCCTGAACACTTTTGTCCTGGGTCCCTCGGGGGCTCCACGGAGATGTGGTACCACCTCTCTTTTTGTTTACTATCATATGGTAAATACCTTTCTACCCGAACGAAAGGGTAGTCTATTCCTTTAATTACCTTACGTAACTTGGCTTTAAATATTCCGACCGATCGCACCCCACCTCTACCTATGGTTATGAGCAGCTGAGCCTCGTGGGCCACGTCTAGGCTCTTAAGGTTGCAGCCTATGGGACGAATGGGCAGGTATGAAAAAGAAAGAATAAAAAACAAAATTATGCTATGGTAAAAATAAGGAACGGATGGGACAAGCTTCCCCGAACAAAGTGATTCATCACAAAATGAAATGTATCTATTCATGAATACGAACTATTCACACGGGGGATCCCCCATGGATTTAACTTTTTCATCTGCTAAACTACTTTTACTCTAATTCCTACTATGGCTCCTCGGCAGCAAAGGCTGATGGTGCAACTGGCGAAGGTAGGGGCTGCTCGCTCTCTAGCTGGATGACACTTGGCTCGAACAGAGGTGGGGCGACGTTCGCTTTTGACTCAGGCTCCATGCCATCCGTAGTCTGGGCGATGCCCTCCTGGTGCGTGCCTTTGGACGCATTCGCATGGTGGGCATCCATCACCCACTACGTAGAGACTTGCTCGGCCACTAACTATGGGTGTGGCAACAAGCTTTCCTCGAGCGCATGGATGGCCTCCGGGCTCCAGCCATCGGCGTACCCGCTGTACATAGCGGCAAAGTCTAGCTCCGGGTGGTGTGTCACCACTGATGTTAGCACCCACGATGTTCCACAGAACATCCCACCGGTGATGAGCGCCCGCACTTCGTCTAGGACCTCCTCCAGTCGGACGGCGGGTGTGCTGGTGCTCGGCGCCGACCCTAAGACCTCCGAGACAACGACCTAGGCAATGTTGCAAAGCTGGTCAAGCTCCTCCTCGAGAGCACATCACTCTTCAAGGGACTTGGCTAGTGCCTCCGCATTCTAGCCAATCATCGCCCTAGTCGTCTCCAGGTCTTGCTCCAGCGAACCAACCTTTCTGCCCACTTTTGGAAGAAGGATGACGAGCTCAGAAGCAAGTTAAAGGAAAAACAAGACATCAACCAAAAGTGGAAAAGGTACGTACTGAGGCGGGTGTTCTCCAGGATGGAGAGCCCTTCCTCCTATTGAGTCACCTGCTCGCATAGCCGAGCGTTCGCCCCCTACGTCTCGAGCACCCAGCCTCAGAGCGCGAGCACTTCCTGGTCAACCTCCGACTGGGCCTTTCGATCTGACTCTAGGGCCTTTCACTCCAACTCTAGAGCCCCTAGGGAACCCTAGAGTGCCACCTCGGTATCTGCCAAGGACTTCTAAAGAGCCACCTCTATCTCCTCCTGGTGGACCTTTGCCGCCTTGAGCCCCCACTCAGCGGTGGTCGCCCTCGCCTCCGTCGCCTCGGCCGCCTGGCCTTGAGACTCACGGCAGGTGGACTCTAGCTCGTGCTCAAGCTCAGCAACCCATCACGATACCATGGCCTCCTAGGTGTGCTCCATCCAGAGGAAATGAGACTTATGGCTCGACATCTCCTCCAGACCCTACAAAACGAGAAGCAAGCATGCTGAGGCAACCAACGAAAGACCAAGGAGTCAAGGACGAATGCAGAAAACTCACCTCTATGACACGGGGTAGGTCGACCGTGATCGCCTACTGGACGGACTTGACCCGCTCTAGGGCTTCCTCCAACTTCACCCTGGTTTGGGTGAGATCGGACTCCATCGCAAGTCCTCTCCCCCCAAGCATGTCCCAGAGCTGATCCTCTTGCTGATCCCAAAGGATGAACCGAACCTTCCTCGGGTCCTCGAGGCAGGGCCACACCAGGTCGGTCACCCCTAGCCCACTGGAAGGCCCAGCCGATGATTGGACCACCGCCAGCTCCTGCGACGGCGCCGACGGCTCCACCATGTCACGTGCTTCACCGTCGGAGGAGACCTCCACAATCTCGATTTCATGGCCCACCAGTAGATGTTCCACCTCCGGCCTGGCCACATCCCCCCCCCCCCGACACCTCCTGCTCTGACCGGGAGGGTAAGCCATGTGGCCCTCCACCCGATGAGGCAGGGAGCCCAGTCTCCCTCTCCTCTTCCACCACAGCCAGTGGGGGAGGGGCCTCAAGGGTCACCTCCGACCCAACCATAGTTCTCACTAGGATCGCCGCCAACACCGATGCCATCGCCACTGCCAAACTTACGGCCGGCTGGGAAGGCACCACCCCCGAAGGGGAAGGACATGCCGCCACCAGCCTGCTCTCCCTACCACTCGCCACGGCTCGGTGTAGGCTAGGAGTCCACTCCACCTGCATGAGAGCCGAGGCGATGCTCAAGCCCATCAGCATCTGTCCCCTGTCAAAAGGAACAGGTCAGTCGCTCAAAAAATTCAAACTATGGGATCAAAGAAACAAAGAAAATGTACCGAGACGTAAGCGACAGGGCTTTGAAGCCCCGACCCACTGGCAACGGGCCCACCAAATGGGGGCCACTCATGGGTTGTGACCCGCACCCCCTCACTTCAACTGAGGGGGGGTCGATCCAGTCGGCTCTCGATCAGTCCATGAATTACCGCGACCACCGGCTCGGGGCATGCCGACCAGAGCAGCTAGTGGGCCATCCCCCCGTTGTGGGTCACGTGCCGACACCGGCCCCAATGATGCATGGGTGCAAGCCTACTCCTCCAATCACCTAGCCTGCCCCGCCATGCCTAGAGCAGGTGGGGACAAGGCCGGTGATGCCTACAAGGAGCACAGTGATAGTGTCTGCTTCGCCTCCTGCTCACCGATGATGTCTGAACTCACGGCGTGCTTCCTTGGGGCGGGAACGTCGCCACGCCTCTCCACCTCATGCCCACCACCAATAGACGCGGCTGTAGGCTCACGACACACCGCCGAAGTCATGACCTCCTGGCCTCCCTCCTCCTCGGAGGAGATCACGTCGTCACCCATCTCCGTGGAGTCCTCCGACTTGAGCTTTGCCTTGATGTCGCTCCTACTCTCCCCGGCCCACACGCGCTGGGCCATATCCTGCTCCTTCTGGTGCCTCCTTTGAGCCTTGTCAGCTCTCTTCTTCTTCTAGCCATCTGCCTCCTCCTTTAGGGCAGCTTGCCGAGCCGCACCCTCCGGACCCTTTGAAGATGCTGCCGGGACTTGTACCACTCGAGTCCCTACGAAATGGATGATTCAAAGTCAAGATTATAGGAGAGCAAGATCGAAAGGGACATGAAATAAAGAAAGGAGAATGTACCAGGTTGGACACCTTCAAAGCGTGAAGAGCTCTAGGCTTTCCTTTGAGGGTCTCTTTGGCCCTCAGTCGTAGCACCCGGTCGAGTTGGCTCTAGACTTCATCCAATGCCAACTCGTCTAACGATGCACGATCAAGGTCCATCGGGCCGGTATACATCCACATCGGCCACGTCCTTAAAGCCGGCGGAGCAACCCTTCGGTGGAAGGTGTGGAACACCCGCACCCCGTCGAGGCCTTGCTTCACCAGCTTCTGGAGCTCCACCCCGATGACCTCCAGCTTGTTCTGCCGGCTACATGGGCCCCACGACTAGCTGTCCCACCTCTCCAGCCTCCTTCCGGTGAACGGCGAAAATGGCGCCCCACCGGGTTCTTGACGTAAAACCACTCCCTATGCCACCCCCGATTGTAGTTGTAGGGGGTGTACGCGGGGTAGGCACCCAACACACTCGGTTTCTTCTACAAGGCAAAGCCCCTAGCTGGTGTGGTCCTAGGTGGGTCCCCCTCTGACAAAGCTCACCTGTAGAAGAGCCGCTGGAAGAAGTCCACATGTGGCTCCATCCCGAGGAATGCCTCGCAGACAGTGATGAAGCCGGCGATATGCAGCACCCTAGTCGGATTGAGGTGCTGTAGCTCTAGGCCCCACTCATTAAGGACCCCGCACAGGAACCAGTATGTGGGGTATCCTAGCCCATACTCGTGGAAGGCAAGGAAGGAGACTACCTCACCGGCCCGAGGACACGGAAAATCCTCCCCCGCTGGAGCCCTCTAGTGTGCCACCTCCTTCGGTGGCAGCACCCCCTTCTTGGCGAAGGCAGCCAGCACTAACTCACTCACAACAGATGACCTCCAGCTAGACATTATGCTCCAGATTCACAAATGGATCTATGAGTTTTCTCCTCTCCCTCGCTCTCCCCTTTTTCTCCTAGGAACCACCGCGGCACTCAAATGCTCTTGGCAAGAAGGAAGAAGGAGAAGAGGTGGCAGAGGAGGAATAGGCGAAGGAATGGGACAAAAGCCCTCTCCCTTCCCCTATTTAAGGAGAATGCGTAGCAGTTGGGGAAAGGCGAAGGATTGGGGCAAAAAACCCTCTCCCTTCCCCCATTCAATGCGGATGGGATACGACGGGATGCACCCTGACCGACGGGACACACCCTGCCCGATGAAACAGCATCTGGTCAGACAGGACATGGCCTGGGTATGGCCCACCACTACCACATGCCAGGCACGAGAAACAAGGTGCAACTGTGCGTAGGTGACCCTCCGCCTTCCTAGGCAAGACTTGGAAGGGCCCAACAACGGGATCTCCGCCTAGGAGAGACCAACGAGCTTCCTAAGTCGATCAGACGGCTTAGGCGAATGCCAAGAAATAGGTAAGGAGTAGAGGGATGCCCCATGTGGGCCATGCCGACTCCATCACGAACAACGAGCGTGGATCCCGGTCGGACATATCTGATAGGAGCTCCTCAAACCCCATCACTCGAGTCATCAAGGTAACATTACCAACCCCCACTATTTATTTATACGATCATTCATTCATCTGCTGTCATTCATACATTCATACACGCATTCACTCATTCATTCATACAAATCATTCATTCATCCCATACATCCAAAGCATCGCATATGCAGTTAAATGCATCACAATGCTCCGTGTTGCATCACGAAGCGGCAGTTGCCTCATTCAACATGAGCAACGACCGACCGAGGTTCGAAGGCTGGCCCACGAAGGGCTCGAGGCTGCCTCACGTCAAACAGAGCTAGGGGAGAAAATGTAGATGAGCCCCGAGCGGCCCTCGCCTAGTCTCCTCCAAAGCAGACAGGGTCATCTCAACCTTCTCGTTCGATCCTAACCTCGAGCTATGCCCACAGAATCTCTATCGAGGGGAGGCCAATGGGCCACACGGGTCGGTCTCTGGAACGACCCTAGCATCTATCGGGACGCGGGTTAAGGAGCAGTGGACTGCCACATGAGGGCTATGCCGACCCCGTCATGAACGATGAACCCGGATTTCACTCGAACGTGCCCGTTAGTGAGCTCACCGAGCACGTCACTCGAGCCATCGAGGCAAGCGACATTAGCTCAGCCCCTCCGGTTGCGGAAACCATGGATGGGGTAACGCACAAAACTCAACCAACCCCTTCCAAGCCTAAATGGGGCTCAGGGGCTCGGGACGCCCAACACCTCGGCACGACCTTGGCTGCACCTAGATTCGTGACTCTGACTCGCCAGATCCCTCAGCGTGCCCGGCTTCTGGATCCGCGACTCTGACTCACCTGATCCCTCGGCACGCCCGACGTCTAGATCCACGACTCTGTCTCACCCGATCCCTCGGCTGTCCCTCGGCTACGCCCGACGCCTAGGTCCATGAGTCTGTCTCGCCTAATCCATTGTTGTCCCTTGGCTACGCTCGATGCCTAGATCAGCGACTCTATCTCGCCCGATCCCTCGGTGCGCCCAGTGCCTGGATTCGTGACTCCGACTCGCCCGATCCCTTGGCACGCCCGATGTCTGGATCCGTGACTCCGTCTCACCCGATTCCTCGCTTGGTTCCTCGGCTACGCTCGATGCCTTGATTGGCGACTCCGACTCGCCTGATCCCTTGATCCGTGACTCCGACTCGCCCGAACCCTCGGCGTGCCCGATGCCCTGGTTGATGACTCCGTCTCGCCCAGTCCCTCAGTTGTGACCAAACGCCTGGGACCACACACCTAGAAGCGATGGGTCAAAAATTGGAAAGAGGAGTCTACTCCCACTAAGGTGCGCACACTCATGCCCACTGACGAAACCCCCCAAACGATTCTGCCCGAATCACCCGGGGGCTTGGGCGCTACACCTGCGGGTGTGCTTGCGTGCACCTACTGTCGAAACAAAAAATTCCCCTGCTGGAAACACAAAAAACCCCCTAGACAATTCTACCGAATCACCTGAGGGCTCGGGGGCTACACCCGTGGATGCGCTCGCGCGCACCCGCTGTCAAGACATAAATCCCCTAGACGATTCTACCCGAATCGCCCGAGGGCTCAGGGGCTCCTGTCGGGTTCATAAACCTGGGGTCCCTCATGGACCTGCTTCCCAGCAAAAGCTCGGCCCAGCAGACGACGTTGCAAACAATGCACAACTCCTGGGCTAGCCCAAATACCTAACGACAGGCCAGAAGGGCGATCCAATCTCTGACAGGAAGGCCTAGCCAAGGAGGAACGACGCTCGCTTCCGACTTCAGCCCGCCTCTCCGACCGGAAGGCCTAGCTAGGAGGAACGGCGCTCGCTTCCGACTCCGGCCCGCCTCTCCGACCGGAAGGCTCTGGCCTGCCTCTCCGACAGGAAGGCCTCGCTTTCGACTCCGGCCCGCCTCTTCGACCGGAAGGCCTGGCCAATGCCGCTTCCGACTTTGACCCACATCTCTGACCGAGGATGCACCGAACCTCTGCTTATAGCTCTTCTCCGACTGGCACAGTCAGAGCCGACTGGGACCAACCGACCGAGGACGCCCGCTTGGTGAGGACCCAGAAAACGAGCGGAGCAAGTAAGGCAGGGCGCATAAGTCAACCGCAATACCAAGAACCGTACCCTGTATACCTGCAGGACAGTACCGACATGGCATGTCAGAAGGGTGCCCTGCAACCTTCTAGTCATGTCAGAACCTAAGCAGTGTTGTGGGCGCCGATGTTTGTCCTACAGTGTTGTGGGTGCCATCAATTCCCATACCAGGCGAACATGGTAAAACCCCCACATGCCTCTGAGCATCGACAGTGTTGTGGGCACCGTCATTTGCCATACATGGTGAATGCGGTAAAACCTCCCACATGCGTCTGACACAAATAGTGTTATGGGCACCTATAATCATCTTGTACCCGACGGCGTGGGCAACAAGACTTAGTAGCATAAGTACGCTCTCTTCCTTCATCTATAAAAGGGGATGCGCTCTCTCTCAATACAGAGGATCCATTCATGATCAATCACACAAACATAGAGCACTCACTCGAATACTTAGCGCACGTAGGAGCTCCCGTCGCTCTTGCCCTTCAGTCCGGAGTCTGGCCGGACCTCTTACACCCCCCCATCTTAGTCCCTTCCGTTTATAACCCCACAACAAACTTCGAGCACCTGGGCTCAGGAATAAAGTCACCGATCGACTCAAACTGGACATAGGGCACGTTGCCTAAACCAGTATAAACCATGTGTCATTGAGTGCTAGGCCATATCAATCACAACGTACGGCAAAACTATAAATATTTACGTGTTAGTCACTTTCTGCACCGACATATATAAAAATGAATCAAATTAATAATTACTTAAGAATAATTGTATATACTTCAGATATATATGAATATAAATCAAATATAATTATATGAAGCGTACAAACATACCATGGTAGAGAAAAATTAATTAATGGTCTATTTATCCATAAATAATTAAAATACATATTTGTTGATTACAATAAACAATTTCAAAGACAATAATTAGCAATAATTAATATTTTACCCAATATTTTTCATGCAAACCCTAGTCCAATTTCATCAAACATAAATTTACAAAAACAAAATTAATAAAAAAACAAACCCTAGATCTAGATCTTGATCTACATGCACATGAAACATCCATAAAACTAACTAATTGTTTACTAAAATCAAGAAACATGGACTAAATAAGGGTATGATCTTGTTCCCCTACCTAATTTACCCTAGTACATTCAAAACTTGGGTCTAACTTGCTTCATAAGTAGCTCCAGCACCATAGAAGAGAGAGAAAAACAAAACTCTAATTACTCACTAACCAACAATTAAAACTTTTAAAAAAATGTGGAATAGCATTTTCTTACCTTCTACAACCTCTCCACCCAAGGATTTGAGATCAAAACCTCCCACCCTTAGTAGAGTAATTTTTGGGAGGTGCCCAAGGCCTCCCTATCTTTTTTCACAGGTTGGAGTGAGTGACCTGAGGAGGAAGAAGGGGTTGTAGTTTTTTATACGTGGGGCATTTGTAGGGGCTGCTGGTGATTAAGCCGCCCCTATAAATCGTAACACCGGGGACGGCTGGTGAGTGAGCCGCCCCTATAAATCGACACATTCGTAGGGGCGGCTCGTATCACCAGCCGCCCCTACTGTGCCATTTGTAGGGGCGGCTCCATCCCCGGCTGCCCTTACAAAAAAAATTGAACCGTTGCTATAAATCTTTTTTTTTTTAGTGGATAGGACATGTTGTCAATAGTACATCTTTCAGATAATATATATTAGAGGGTATTGTCCATATGTGAATATCTTATACATGGCACTCACCTCGTGAAGTTCATTTGTAGCACGGTCAGTTTGATTAATTCCAAACACTGTGTTGTCTGTATCCACAGGCCCTATGCTGATATTAATTCGAAATGATTAATCTGTTAGTCATGGTATGCTTCTACATCTCAATTATATACACCATTGTTATTAGATAGGTTATAGAAGGAGACGAATCAATTACTATGTTTGTGGTTGATTGACCAATGATGTGGCTGAAAGGATCGAGGTGGTGGACCAGATAGGGGGAGGGGGAATACTCGTTTCTAGAACTCAATCATGAATCCTAGCCAATATAAAACAACGGAAGTAAACTAGTGGCTGGATAACAAGTTTAGCCCTTCTATTTCAATCTTAGTACCCTATACACAAGATAAGCAATACGGCTTCGAACAAGTCGTCGATCAACCTAAGTGACTAGAATTAACAAGTAAAGACACGAGCTCCTACCATACTAGTGATTAAGATAAACGACAAAGTTACAATAGTATAAGCTACAACTCTAGATACGCTAATCAACGAGTCGAGCTACACAAGTACAAGATAGCACAAGTCAATGTACAAGTATAGTACGCAAAGCAACAGGAGACAAGTGATGCCACAGTGATTTTTCTCTCGATGTTTAGTGACTTGCCAACAGTACAAGGATTTACCCCTGATGCAAT
Source organism: Miscanthus floridulus (assembly GCF_019320115.1). Lineage (NCBI taxonomy): Eukaryota > Viridiplantae > Streptophyta > Magnoliopsida > Poales > Poaceae > Miscanthus > Miscanthus floridulus. The sequence goes on from NC_089588.1 coordinate 46,604,092, forward strand.
GGCCTAAAAGTGTTACAATATGCCAAAATAGTTGTAATAGACAAATTGCAACACAAAAATTTGGTTGGGAGGCGTTGCAATTGTAACCATTGTAATAGGTTTGCACAACGATTCATTTTGTGTTGCAATATGTTTTTCCCTAATTTCCTGTGTATCTCATATAAACACATAATAATCCATCTAAGTTGTCACTTAATTATCAAAACCAAAGAACCTTCACCGGGCTTATCAAGATTTGGAGGAGGTGGCAGAGGATGCGGCGCCCGTGGAGACCATTTGTCTGTCACAGAGAAGTCAGTACGACGAGTATCCTTAGACTTTGATAGATGTGGCTGCTTCTTCCTGCAACAAGGAAACAGTGTAGGCAGTATCGAGCTCTCCAGGACATTGCACAAGGATAACAGCACAAATTTCACGATGTAAACCATCAATGAAACGTGTGACATAATGCAAGGCATGAGTAGATTCATCATAAGCATCTAACTGATCAATTAGAGCTGGAAAGCGATCAATGCAATCTTGAACAGAAGATCTCTGATGAATGCGATAGAGCTGACGCAACAGAGATTCATTTAATCACGCCCAAATCGCTCGTGCAGGAGCCGACAGAAATCAGTCCATCTCATCTTGCGGATCCTGCGATTGCAAGATTGCACCCAGCCCTTAGCTGGACCCGTGAAATTCATGGTCGAAACACGGATCCAAACAGCAGGATCGACTTGCATTGCTACACAAAATCTTTTACAAGGCATTTCCAAATTAGCCTCCGCGGTGGTTGGGCCGGTTATCCGCCTCAGTTATTCGTGACCGGACGCCGGTCAAGCAACTGCCTCGGTTAATCATTAACGGAGGCGGGCAATCTAGTGTGCCCGCGTCGTATTAACCGAGCGCAACCGCCTTGGTAAATCATTAACCGATGCGGTTGTTTTATAAGGCCCGCCTCCTAAAATCTGGCCGAGCCCGCTACCATTTCTAAGCCCAATACCAGTGTCGAGTATATAAACACAATGAAAAACCCTAACCTCACTCCCAGCCCACTCTCCCTGCCTCCCAACCGCCGCAGACGCGTAAGGACGAGCGGCTCCCTCCCTCCGGTCCCTCTCTCTCTCTCTCCAGTCCCTCTCTCTCCACCACCTCCCTCTCTCTCTCTCCACCGCCTCTCTCCGGTCCTTCTCTCTTCAGGGCGGTTGCGGTGCGGCGACGCGGGGCCGCGGTGGCGCGCGGTGGCGCGAGACGCAAGGTGGCACGAGGCGTGAGGTGGCGTCGCAAGGCGCGAGGAGCGTCGGCGCGCGAGGTCCGAGGCGCGACGACGGGGTTGCAGTGGCGCGGGTCCGTGTAAGTCAGCTCTCCCCATCTCTCTTTTCCTCTCTTCATCTCCCTCACTCTCTCCCTCGCCGGTGCTCAGATCCACGGTAGCGGCGGGCGGATCCACGACGGCTTCACGCGGAAGAGCCTCCCGACGGCGGTTGCCTGCAGCAGCGGCGCCTCAGCTCTCTCTCCCTCGCCTGGATCCGGCGGCCGGTGCTCAGATCCGGCAATGGGTGCCTGGATCCGGCGAGCGGACGACGGCGGCCCGTGGATGGGCTCGGCGGGCCCGTGACTGGGTTTGTCCATGGGTTTTCTTTTTTTTTGTTTTTTTTTATTTGATTTACCGAGGTAGGCATTTCAACCGCCTCGGTAAAGATCGATTAACCGTGACCTTTGCTCCGAGGCGTCTGTAAATCAAAAATGTCCGCCTTGGTTAATTTTTGTGTAGGAGTGTTGATACAACTCAAAATAATCTTCGGCCTGTGATATCCAGAGGCGAGTGTATTCACCGTCGAATGACGGGAAAATGCATCTTGGGCATCTTGCCCGTTTCGAAGTGTGAGTGCTCTGGTGGCCAATTGCGTGACATGGAGAGATCGAATGCAGTACCATGAAATTTCGCAGGAGAACGAGAGGAATCGATCATACCCGTGACTGGGGAATGAGTGAGGGTGATGACAACCCCGTGCTCATTCTTCAGGTGAGACGTTTCGACGTGGTGCCCGTTAGGCCGAGCAACCGTGTAGCCGGTAGGTAGGCGCGCGGCGGCCTGCTCCGGTGGGACGGGGGAGGTGGAAATCATGCCTGGTGGAGAGATATGGTCTGTTCGATCACCGAACAATCCCAATGCTTGTCCAGCTTGTTTACCTTGAGGCGCAGATCATCCATGACTCCTTCAGTCTCCTGGCGCCACGAGACGAAGTCGGAGGCAGCCTTTCCGATGACGGTGAGACGTGAATCTTGCCGAAGCTCGGAATCGATGATGCGACGCTCAACAGTGGCGTCGGCTTCCTCGAACCGCTTCTCCAAGGACGCATCGGCCTCATGGAAGCGGTGCTCGAGAAGATCCCGCTGATCTGAGAGCTGCTTCTGGATGTTGGATTGGTCGGCAGCGATTTTCTGTATCTCCGCCAGGAGAAACTGGGTGTCAGGGTTCATGGCGCCTAGCTGCTTCGCGAATTGGGTGTAGTGGTGGTGTGGTGGATCGAGAAAATTTCCGAGGATTGATGCGGGATTGTGGAATTATGGGACCTCAAAACTGGATTCAGCAACTCACTGGAAGTCAATCGAACCACAATTTGTTGCACGCAATGGGGAAAAAAGAGGAGAGGAACACGGTTCGCTATATCTGATATCAGGATGTTAGCGGTAGGGAAGAGTTGAGGCAGGGATTGGAAGGAAGACGTGAAGCAGAGCAAGGGGTTGGAGGCAGAACCAGGACAGGTTGGTTGTATTAGTTTACCTTGTTCTTTCTTGGCTTCCACTCCTTCTCTCTTCCCTCTCAAGTACCAGAGCAAATGCCCTTAATCCTTGCTTAATTCGGAACAACTATATTTAGAGTGTAACATCTTAATATTAGATGGCTAGCTATTAACAACGGTCCCTTCTGTATACACACATTCCTTATGGGGATTAGTGATTCTGATTCGAGGGGATTGAGGGGGGAATAGAGTAGAGTCAAAGCTAATTTACATGTACACGTGCTTAGGATAGAAGCAAGCCAGCAAGTCAAACATAGAAATGCAATGCGCGTGGTTGAGATGGAATCCGAATTGGTCTCAAAATTGCTTATGAACCAACGTGGTTCGTTTCCATAATTATGCCATGTCCAATCCTATATAAGCAGCCCTTGGTTTGGGGATCATTAGGAGCTTGCGCGCTCATGCGGTCACGCCCTGCTGCAGCACATCACGCATAGGAGGCAGAGCTCCGGTTAGTTGCCGCACGCTGGTGCAATCTCGTCGAGATACCATTGCTGCATCATCCTTGTATCAGCTCAAGCAGTCGCCGCCGCTACTGATTCGTACGTGCTGCACATCTCGACGACATCACGATCCACTCGCGCTACAATCAACCCTGTTTTAAGGCGAGCACATGGTTCTGAAACTATAAGAAACCACGGTATCATAATTTTTCCCATGGGGCGGATATGCTAATGAAGATCATCGGACGAATATGCTGATGCAGGGTCCTACACCACCATGAGAGTGGTTTCATAGATGAACCATGATAAATTATAGAAAGTACTAACTTATTCTAAAAAGAAGTAAATAGTATACATAGCATACAATAGTTCTAAACTCCAATACAGGCATATGTCATAACAAAAAGCCTAGTTATTGCTTGTAGGGTGATTAAGTATCAAAAGTGTGAGGCTCGTTTAGCTCATGAGTTGGCACAGTACATCCTCGTATTAACTATCAAAATGAGCTAAAATACTAATTCGGGTTCTTAGAAAAACGAAATGAGCCCAACTAGACCAGCTAGAATGTAATCCTTATGTTGAATCCAACGATGAACCTCAGAATATTGGATATGCCGCAAAATCCAATGTTCTAGAACAAGTCCAAAACACATCTAAAACAATGAAAGAACATCGACATATGAGGTGCAGATTTATCACCTCCAATCCTTGATTCATCTTATTGAATGACTGATTTCCTTTCTATGACCATCGGCGATAAGATCAATTATCTAGAAGTATTGTCCTTGTGGGGAGTGCCCACCCCATCGGCCCTTCCTTAGGAAATAATGACCATAAATTTCCTCATGTCACGCTTGCAACGGTGACCTCGTAATGCTAGTCACCCAAGTCATCGTAATTGAATTAAACCTAAGAAAACTAGATCTAAAGAACTAAGGTAAATGAGAGATGCGTCCCCTCTTCTTGTCACTGGTGAACTCACCGAAGAGAAGGAGAGGGCCCTCAACGACATCGTTTGCCTAAACGGTTGTTTAGTTTTTTTAATCAACATTTAAATGGTTAATGAAGGCCACCCGGCCCTAAATGGTTGGAATGTTTAAACCCGTTTAAGCCATTAAAACCCTTCTAAATGGTCTAAATAGAATCAAATTAAACGTGATTAAATGAGCTAAATGTTCATTTAATTCACCATGTAGTCAATAGAAGGACTACGGCCCTGTTTGGTTTCTACAGGCGCTCCTAAAATTTCTGCCACATCAAATGTTTAAACACATGCATGAAGTATTAAATATAGACTAATTACGAAACTAATTACACAACTTGCAACTAATTTACGAGATGAATCTTTTAAGCCTAATTAGTCCATGATTTGACAACGTGGTGCTACAGTAAACATGTGCTAATGACAGATTAATTAGGCTTAAAAAAATCGTCTCGCAAATTAGCCTCCATCTATGTAATTGGTTTTGTAATTAATCTATATTTAATGCTCTTTATTAGTATCTAAACATTCGATGTGACATAAATTTTAGGAGCGACTAAAGAACCAAACACTGTCGCACCCAATTTTGCAAAGCAAAACCAAGTACTCATATATGTGCGCCCAGGATGTCCAAACACACACATATATCACAAATTGTAATAGTATCAAAGTAAAGTACTTATTACATCGCATATCTCATCATAAAGTTAAATACAAAGTTTGCTCGAAGGCAATATTATTACAAACACAGCGAAAAAACTATCCCAACTGCCACAGGGACTCCAACTGGAGAACGTCTTCCTAGTAGTCCTGGACATCCTCCGGAAACTCTTCATATCCATTATCTGTTACCCATCCGGGATTTTCATTGGATGTAAAGCAAGTGTAAGCTCACCATGCTTAGCAAGTATAACAAAGGGATCTATGAGGCTCAAATAGGCTTGACACTGCTTGACTGTGGTTCGCAATTTTAGTTGATCAATTTTTAGCAACCTGAATTACTACTTTAATGAACAGTCCCAATTCCCAAGTGGTATTAAAGTATCATCAAGCTTTGTCTCAATTCCCAACCATCCATCATCCACAGTAACCACTAATCTCGAAGGATCCAGACCGCTCGTATCCGTGAGCACGGCTGTTATAACAGGTTAATTATTTCTGCAGAAATTGTACATCTTTACCCACCGAGCCGTGATTCCCAATGCCGGGGTTCGCGAGACCCACTATACCTCTTCCTAGGAAGTGTGGCAAAGTTTCACTATGAAACCCTTAGCTAGTTGCACTAACAGATCGTAGCTACAAAGGAATGGCACACGTGGGCATCGCAGCACGGTGCATACCCTAACAGAAAAAGGAAAGATACTCTCTTACCCCTTACTGGAGCTACAGACGAGCTAGTACAAACTAGATAATAGGTTAAAGTCAGAGCCATTTGACACTCGGGGTTGTACGGTCCCTCCTGGGTTGCCGCTTCAGGATAAAGTCCTTATGGAGAGGCACTAGAGTACTCAACCCCGTACTCCAGCCCCCTATCTGTTGCTAAAAAGTTCCATTTTATCACATTGCATATAGTCTTTAAATATGTTTAACAATTACTTCATGTTAAGCGCTGCAGCATCTATCCAAAATGCCTACCCAATAAACCCAGGTATCAAGAATATGTGGTACAAAGAATCATCTAGGTAAAGTCCTTAAAGGCAATTCAATTTAAACTCATGCATGAATGTAAGTGGTAGTAGTTCATAGGTAACAAGGGGCCTTTGGTACACTTGCCTTCCTCAAAGTCGTCCTGTAAGTACTACTGATCCTGCTGGGGGTCCACAGTCACCTCGAATGGCTCACCCTCTAATCGTGATCCAATCATCAATCAAGCATCATTCCAATCATTACATGCATACAAGATAGAACTCTATTAGAATAGTACACCAAGCAGTGAAAACATATGTTGAAAAGCTTACAGATCTGTTCTAAGCATTTCTACGAACACATGAGTGAAAGAATCACTCAAATCGGACTTAAAACGTGAAAGTTATGCATGAAATAAGATGTAATGGCAATTCTGTAAATAAACTAACCTATTTTCGAATTAAAATAATTAAAAATCTGACTTTTAAATGAAATTTCGACCGGGCATACTATTTCTGGAAACTACAGGGACTTGAATAAATAAAAATAGGACTAAATAAAAATTAATTTGAACTGGACTGGACCGCGGGTTGATTACTGGAAAAAGCGGGGGCTTTTCTGCAAAACGTGCTCGGTTGACTGGGGTTTGACCCGACGACTGACCGGGGCTGCTGACTCATTGACACGTGGCGGCTGTTCACTGGGCGTGGTGCACCACGCGGGCGTGGCGCGCTGACGCGGCACGGTGCGCCGGGTCCACGAGTCTACGGTGGACCGGCCACTTAAATCCAACCGGTACCTAATCCTGGCCATCCACGCTAGATCCAACGGCGCAGGGTGAAAACCGGGCGGTGGCTCGCCGGGGAAGAAGGAGAGGCCGGCGGCGCCATGGCCGGTGCGACTGGACCTTGGGCTACGGCTTCCCAGGGCGCCAAAGCAAGGTCTGAGGGCACGGGAAGACGGAGGGGCTCACCGTGAGTCGCCTGGAGGGGAACGCGGCGTCCGGGAAGGCTCCGAGGCTAGTCGTCGACGGCGGCCGCGAACTGGAGAGAGAAGAGGCGCGCGGGTGAGGGTGTAGCCGGGCAAAACAACGCCAAAACGCGAAATGGGGAGTACCTACGGGCGCGGGGAAGTCCGACGGTGCTTCGGGTGGCCTTGGCGTCGGCGTTCGCGCTCGGGAGGGGGGTTCTCACCGGCGGCGGTAGCTCACGGTAGCGGGCAAAGATGGAGAAGGGCTGAGGGGAGGCTCGGCCTTTATAGGTGGGCGGCTGCGACATGAAAGGAAGGGAAGCAGGGCGGGTTCGGCACCTTCCAAACGGGCGCCGGTGGCTTTCCATCGGTGCCGCGCCATTGACGGGCAGAGAAAGGAAGGGGAGCGCCGGGGAGGGAAGGTGGACGACGCGGCTGACGAGTGGGTCCAGATGCGCAGCGAGTGAATGGCGCGTGCGGCGTAGGCCGAGCGGCTGCGTCTGTGGGCTATCGCGCTGAGCGGGCCGCGGTGCCGAGGTGAGCTGGCTCGGCGATGCAGGCGGCCGAGCTGACGTGCGTGCGGGCGGCACGCTGGGCCGCGCGGGGTGCGGGCCATCGCGGGGCAGCCGCCGGGTGGGCCGCGCCAGGCAAGGCAGGCCGGGAAAGGGGGACGGAGAAGAAGGCCGGGCTGGCTGGGTTGGGCCAGAAGGTGACTTTCTCTTTTTTTTCAAATCAAATGTTTATCCAATTCTATTTTCTCCATTTTCATTTTTAAGCCAAATTCAAATAAGTTTTGAATGCAAATTTCAAATCATCTAGCCCTACACTCAAACAAAACCCATATGATTCGGCATGAATACAACAAACAAGTTTCTAAACTTATAGTTTATTTTATTTATACAATATTTATTATTTGGTCTATGTTAGAAATACCTAGAAAATGTATAAATAGGGCAAGAATTTAATTGCTAATTGCAGTAGAATTTTGGGTGTTACACTACAGCTACTACATTTGGCACACAACTAGTATATGAGGTTGAGTGGGGTATAATTTTTCTTTAAAAAAATCTATTTGGTAGAATACTTACTTTTTACATGCATAAATATATATGTTTTCTAGCATATTTGACTATTATGTATATATATTTTTAAATATTTTAATGTTATTATTTAAATATGTTTTGGCCTTTAACTCCATTTAAAAGCCGTCTAAACAGCCTAACGTTAAAAATGGTGGCTAACTGTTTACTGTTTAGCGTTTATAATAACACTGCTAAACGACTGCAGCACGGTGGCGCCGGCTGGTTAGACACACATCCTAGATGTCATTGATTCCTTAGCATTACAATAGTTTTATCATCATTGGTCCCAAGTGCAAATTGCGCAAACATAACAAGAGGAATCTTCTGACAACAACCTAAAGTAATTTTGTCCATTGCCACTGGTGTCATATCGTCTGTGGCCAACTGCTTGGGATGTAAATATTGTGCATATACCAAAGCAAAATTCGGAATCTTTGTGAGGGCACATAAGAAATACGTGACCCGGAGAAAATAAAAGAGAAGAGAATTAGTAGGTTGCTATCAGCTTTAAACCGATCTCCCTGCTCTAGCTAGCGAGGTCTTCATCGCCTCGGTCTTCAGAGCGAAAGTCCCCCCCCCCCCCCCCCCCCCACCCCCCCGTCGCGGCGCCGCCGCTGAGAAGGTGCGAGATCCAGTCGTCCATCTTTACTGTGATCGAGAGAGCGAAAGTTTCCCCCCACCCCCTTCATCGCCTCGGGCTTCAGAGCGAAAGTCTCCGCCCCGCCCCCTCTGCGCCGCCGCCGCTGAGAAGGTGCGAGATCCAGTCGTCCATCTTTACTGTGATCGAGAGGTGCGTGCGTCTATCTGGTTTCCACATGATAGGTAACATGATGGGAATGAATTTAGATCATCTTCTACTGATGGGACTCTGTTTTGCTTTTTTTTTTAAAAAAAAAACTATATAGCCGACTCTGTTTTGTTTTCGTAGTAGTATGCCTGGAGCCGTACTCTCATCTGAATTCATGTGCCTTTTTGTATGTGAATCGCGGTATCCAAGCTGCTCGATATTTGCTTGACAATTGGCAGTTATTGTTTGCTGTAAGGCATAGTCTGTCCGCGACAACTCGAAAGAATCAATCCATGATTATGATCTCGTAGAAGGAAAAGTCAAAGATGATGGATTACTAAGCTCGAGTAACCTGTATTGGTCGAAAAAAAAAGCTCGACTAACCTGTGAAAGTTGCCGTCTAGGAGGAAGTAACTACTACTACGACTTCTCCATAGTTTATTTTAGACCCAAATGCTCTAGTTCTATAACAATGAGTTCATACAATGCAAAAATTTCAGATCTCAACTCGATTATTCCGCCACCAAAGGACCAAGGTTCTCAGCCTTTTTTTCCCATATTATATATGATGAAGGGAATCCTAAGTCAGGATAGTAACGGGAAGAGAGGTAGAGGAAGACCGAAGTTGACTTGGGTAGAGGCAATAAAAGGAGACTTGAAAGGATGGAATATATCCAAAGACTTAGCCTTAGATAGGAGTGCTTGGAAGACAGCTATTCACGTGCCTGAACCTTGATTGCTTCTGTTGGGTTTCAACTCTAGCCTACCCCAACTTGTTTGGGACTTAAAGGCTTTGTTGTTGTTGTTGTTGTATTATATATGATGAAGGCCTTTATTTCACTTGGTATGATATTCTACAGCTGCTTTTATCTTATTGGTGTTTGGCCGCTTTGCAATGCTCTCAGTCTCAGATGGCTTTGCTATTTCCATTGCAGATCTGCGATTGCCACCATAGTTTCGGGTGCAGTCCATACAAACCCATCCATGTCCGACTCCCACTACCGTCCATCGATCACTGCGCATGTACAGGTTCCATGTAGGCGTGGTTGCAGGCGACCCAATTAACCAAGTCAGGTAGGTTCTCTGCGCAGATGTGCCTGTGCCCAGTCGGATGCGTGTCGTGCATGAATGTCGTACGCAAAGTCATTTCATTAGTACTAATCAAGTCTAGCGATCTGTTGCAAGAGCAGGAGCAGTACGTACGTAGCACAGAAAATAAGACGGCTACCGGGGTTCTGCTTACAAGTTATTCTGGCTGTTAATTCATATATAGACTGGAGTAAACGCACATAACATGGAGAACAAGCTCGGTCCATTAAGTGAGGAACCAAGGAAGCTCCCATTCGAATTGATAAAACATATTACAAATAATTTCTCTGAGGAGATTGGCCGGGGTGCGTTTGGACAAGTTTTCAAGGTATGTAAATCCGTTTCATGTTGGAGATATGTATCTTATTTTATTGTTGTTATCAAATGAAATATGACACAGAAATTAGAAATTGTTTTATGATGAAAAAGTTTGCAGTCTTGTGGAATTGTTACTGATTAATAATATCACCTAGTATCCCCTAATAAAGTAAATTGTTTTTAGAAATACTACCCCAAGCTCCACAAGCTTTTTTTTTACAACTACTCCCTTCATTCTCCTTTATTAACAAATATGGTCGTACGTTGTAATGGAATTTACTTCTTGCGTTATCTATTCTAATACGTTTTGAAATCAGACTTCGATCGTATCATACGACGTGCACTATTCTAACTCGGACAACAAATCAATAAGGATCTAATCTCTAATCCATCGCGTCCCAATACTATTATAACTCGGACAACAAATCAATTAGGATCTAATCTCTAATCCATCGCGTCCTAATACTATTACTAAAACTGGTGTGGATTCTTATGCTCCACAAAGTGGAGGGACAGACACACCGACTGGAAAATAGTGTGATGGACCAAAATTTGTAGGTAGAAATTTTCACTCTTTAATATTAGTATATATATAGTATATAGATAAGGCGCAGTTTGAAGAACATGATCTCCTAAATTACATTTTAATCATTTATTTATTATATATTATATTGTTATACTATAAAGTTATGATAATTGGATAATACATTTAATTACGAATCTAAATGTATCAAGTTTATATAAAAATTGTTAGCCAACTTATTGGTAAAAAAATTAGTGTTTAAATCTTGATATGTGTGTACACCTTATAAAAGATAATGAAGAAAGTAGTAGATATACCTTCTAGAAATATGGGCTAGGCTATTTTCGCTTAGTATTTATATTTTGTCGCATCCTATCTCACCACGCTCGCCGTCCTATCCGCTTTGCGTACGCGTGGCCCAGATGGCTTTGCATGCAACCACCTTGCTACACTTCTTCTATTGGTAGTCGATTTGGCTAGACATGTTGTTACTAGTCGATTTGTTATCATAGAAGAGGCATCTTACAGATGTCTGAGGATGCCATATGGTGTAGTCTTGCATATGTCATAGGATGTAATTACATTTTGCATATGTCAGAGAATGTTGTGTTGACACAATAGATGTCGTTGTCGGTGATGTGGTCAATGCCGTTGTTGATGACGTGGTCACTACTGTCATCAATGATGCAGTCATAGTTGATGTCATCTTTCATGAAGTGGTTGATGCCATTGTCAGTGAAACGTCTTTCAGTCTGTCAGAGGATAAGTCCTATCGATATTGTCGACTAAGTGGCAATGTTATGCTGATGAAGATGACCATGAAGTGTCGTGATGTACTCAAATTTGTTGTTGACATAGCCCTGATGAAGAAAATTACTAATGTAGTAGATATAGTTTTTTTTTTAGGATGTGGGGGATCTAAATGAGATTAGTAATAAGCTGAATTGTCATCATGGTTGGGAGGCAAACCAGAACCCACCTCCTATGGTTGAATTCAATCCTAATGGTTGGCCTAATTGGCCAGAGCAAGAAGGGGATGTCATGGGTGAGAATGTGTTGGCAGAAAATGCGGTTAATAATGCAATCCTTCAACATCCTGAGTAGCCAAGGTCGTCTTCTTCAATGGGCATTGACACTAGAGAATTTTTGAGGGCTCAAGGACCTCAAATCATGTTGGAATCCATCTTCCTTTCGCTGGCTGTGCTTTAATCCCAGCAAGCAAACTACTTATGTATGTGTCGGATATATGGGCCTGGGGTACCTTCACCGTCCATATACCCGATCCATGCCTATCTACCGGACCAAAGACGACGAGGGATGAGGCTCACGAAAGCCAGGCGAATCCACAGTGATAGGATAGAATCAATCTGTTGCGCATTCTATGTAATAGATTAGGAATCCAATCTGTTAGCCGATCGCATCTACTGTAACCCTACCCCCTTGGACTATATAAGGGGAGTAGGGGCCTCGATCGGGATCCACTCCATCTCATTCCCATCTTCTGCATTCTAGTGCGTAGCTAAGAGTGGCAGCCCCTGTAACCAAGCATACGAAGGTAGAGATCCACCTTCAAACTGGACGTATAGCACCCCACGTGCCCGAACCAGTATAAATCATGTGTCTTGTGTGCTACCATCTAATTCGTCTTACGCGAGTAGCTGCTAGGTATTGCCAGAACTAATTTTTCCGAGGTGCGCCAGGTAAGAGCCTTTTGCGTACAGATCCATCGTGTTTCAGATGGGTATCGTCTTCAACTTCGGCGACAACACAAAGAGGTAGCCAGGCGAAAAGATCTCCTTCGGCAAACTCGACTACATCGCCGATCAACTCGGGAAGCATCTTAATGGTTCGGCTTTCTTCCGCGCGCCTCAGGACCGGTCCAACGGTGCACGCGCGGAGCTCAGGGCCCTTCTACCTTCCACATAGGCTTGAACGGGGAGGTCATGGCAACTCCCTCTTCAGCGTCAATGGCGTGCACGGCGTCCGTCCTCGTCACGTTATAACTTGGGTCAGATGCTGGGAGCCTCTTAGTATTTTAGCAGTTTTAATGTCAAATAGGGGATTTTCTCAAATTGATACCACCGAGTATCACAGGGATAGATTTAGGTTTCGATATTTACCTAGTGTGGCATCAGAGAATAGCATGAAATTGACACACTCTGAATCCCTGGACATAATTGGCGCAAGAATATGGACAACAGACCAAGTTATAACAAATTGCTACTAGTCAAAGTGATTTAAGCTTATCTGAAAGAACTTTGAAATTGAGCGGCTAAACATAGAACAATCTACAACAAATCATGGGAATGTTCATCTAATAAGCAAATTGCCTAGTGCTAGCACATGCTTAGCAGGCCTAAGGTCAAATTAAAATTAGTTGATTAATCTGATTCAGTTTATTTGTCCATGAAACGTTAATAAGTAAATTCCAAATCAGAGCCCTATTTTTGTTGAATTAATTCATGTTTCTTTGTACGTGCATTTAGTTGCAACTAGTGTTTATTAGGCCCTTGTTTAGAGTTTTGCATAGGCCCCCCAAAATTCCTGCGACACCCTTGCTTATAGTTGTTTTGTTTGTTTCAAATTCAATCACTTTGAGCATAAAACAATACAAGCTTAGTATGAGTAACTACAAATGCTAATGATGAATAGGGAGTGCTGGAAGATGGAGAACAAATTGCAGTGAAAATGCTCCGTTTCATGCCAGGTTTTTATGACCAGCAGTTCCAAAAGGAATTTGAAATCCTTAAGCAGCTCAAGCACCCTAATATTGTCCCACTATTAGGCTTCTGCGATGAAGCTGAAGAAGAACTCTACGAGTACAAAGGCAAACTAACAGTTTGTCAAAGGATACACAGGGCACTCTGCCTTGAGTATATGCCCAAAGGAAGCCTTGTGAACCTCCTTTCTGGTTGGTGCTTACGGTATTGAATGAATATTTTTTCCAGCATGTGAATAAAAAAATGTTGTTGGAGTTATATATATTGAGAATGCCATGTTTGCTATTGCAGGTGACAATCTTGGCAATAATTGGCCTATACGCTGCAAAATAATTAAGGGAATTTGCGAGGGTTTGAAATACCTTCAAGAGGGGTTGGAGTTTCCCGTTTTCCATCTGGATCTAAAACCAGATAATATATTGTTAGATGAGAAGATGATGCCAAAAATATCAGATTTTGGTTTGTCTAGGCTCATCGGTGAAGGGAATACCATAAACACGTTGAGTCGTCTAGGGACAATGTAAGACTAATGCTCACGCAAACAGAGTTCTTAATCAGTTGGATTGTATTTACTTTTCAATCTCATCTTACCTATGTCATTTATGTTCTGCTGCAGTGGATACATCCCACCCGAATTCATTAACCATCAAGTAATCTCAAAGGAGTATGACATATATAGTTTGGGCGTAATAATGACAAAGATAATCGCTGGAAGTACAGGCTACTCCATTGTTGCCGACATGGCTGCCCAAGAATTTGTTGAACATGTAAGAATACAAGTTACTATCATCCTAACATTTTGTTACTATCACGTACTATGAGATTCATTATCAACATCTCAGTTTACCAAGTTTGCATCAAACCATGTGACAAAATAACAAAAGATTTGCCATCACTGTATACTTTTACGAGTAAAGTGTTGTGCATCAGCCCTATTGCTTTTCCCCACCTTCGGGCAATGGAAATGTTATTTACCCTCTATGATTCAAAATATATTCTAAAATATATAGTTTCTTTCCATTTATCCTACTCAAACTTCTCTAGTCATAACAAAGCATTTAATATAATATATTAACATCTATACCACCAAATAAATGTTGTATCATGATACATTACATAGTGAAATAATTACATTAATTTAATATCATGATATATAGTGAATTATATATATATATATATATATATATATATATATATATATATATATATATATATATATATATATATATATATATATTTCTGAGCTTTTAAAAATTAGATAAGTTTAATTTAGGACAAAACTAAAATACATTACTATTTGGAATGATATAGTTACAGTTGATCAAAACACTCGACTTCAGTAGTAGTGCAAGGGGCTCCTGTATTTGGATCACATAGTTGTGTCAGTTTCCTATGATTTACTTATAGTTAATTCACGTGTTTGAAATTAAACAAAACCTATATTGGCAATAGGGCAAACTATGTTTTTTTGGGCAAACAGGAGGACTGTGCCCTACTGAATTTCTTAGAAGAGTTTAAAACAGGCGAACAACAAAGTTTAACGAAAAAAAAAGAAAGATTACAACAAAGCTTCTCGCCATAACTCTATCAAAGGGAAGTATTTCTTCTTTGGCCTATGGATAACCATGGCAAACTCTTCCTTGAAGATGCTTTTGGCTCTCTCTACAAAGTATGTTAAATTCCTCAAAATAGAGTCATTTCGAACTGACTAGATTCTCCAGCAAAGTAAAATAATTATCTCCATGAAAAAGGGGACTTGTACTTGCCATTTGAATTCAGCAAGTACTTCAATAGGCTGATTAAGAGGGTCAGCAATAGGTAAGTGAACAAGGCTCCAAGGACCAACCGCAAAAGGGCAATGCAGAAACTAATGTTCCAATTAAGGTTTCTTCATGGTCAATTGAACAAAACACAGGAATAAGACTGCAACTTCATATGTTGTCTCTAGCAAATTTCATTCGTGTTAACTGCCTTGTTGCACTGCTTTTATACTCTACGTTTGACTTCCAAGGTTCACGAGAACTGGAAAAGGTGTCTACAGGAGATACCCAGGTATGAATCACTTGAAGCAGATTGCAAACAAGTGAAAAGATGTATCGAGATTGCAAGAAACTGCATGGAGACTGACCGATATAAGAGGCCTACAATAAAGGATATCGTGAGTCAATTGGATGAGATGGGAAATTTGGAAATTGACTCAAAGCTGCCGATGGAAAAGGTACCATGATTAATCTTGTGTGTAAAATATCCATCATAAAATTTATTTTTCCGAAAAGTATCTGTGTTCATATTAAATACAAAACTTTTGGGACATCATATCTGACCAGACTTCGATTATACGTGTCTTTTAAATGATTTACAATGGAAAAAATATAATAAATTCTAGATTTTATTGAAATATATTTTGATATAATATAAAATTTAACAAGATACTCTTGTGCCACTGAATATTATATTTCCCCGACATTCTGTTCAATGACTGTGCTGGTCTTCTTTTTGTTAGGCTAATCCCTGTGCAATCTCTTATCAACGTTAAATGAGTGTCAGATAAAATATTTTGCTAACATGGCAGAGTAAAAAAGAGTAGAATAAAATTGTACCATCATCAAGATATATAGCTTATATTTGGTATCTAAGACTTGAAAAACAAGTTCCCGTTTCGGATCCACTCTTAGACACAAGCGTATTGTAACAATTACTTCCTCCATCTCAAATTAAAAGCCATTACAACTTTCTTGAGTTTTAAATCGTCTCATGTTTGAACAAATTCGTATAATAAAATAATAACATTTATGATACCAAATAAGTATCACTAGATTCTTCTTCATTAATTATATTTTCATATTATACCTATTTGATGTCGTAAATCTTTGTAATTCTCTCTATAATTTTGGTTAAACTTAAGATGCTTTGACTCTCCAAGAAGGTTGAATGACTTACAATTTAGAATGGATGGAGTAATTGTATAAGTGGCACAGAAAAAACAATACCATACAGTAGATTAGAGGTGTTTTTTATATACATATATTCAATGTTATAGTATATTGACTGTATAGTTTTGGATATAGCATTACGATACAGTACATATACTAGGATTGTATTAGCCTTTATTTATGGTTATATGGTGTGCAGGATACGCCTGCACAAGTTGCATTCGCTGCTTACTGTGCTTAACATTATATTCAGACAGCTGAAAGCATTAATTAATGTAAACCTTATATTCGTTTGATGAAACTAACTAATTCTATTCAGGGGCTCTTGAGGACTAAGCAGCAGAAATCTAGCAATAATATGCACAATGATCCTCCGTCGGAGATCTGCCATCCTGCCCACCCGGAGCACAAGCTGAAGCTGATGGACGACGGCGCGCCGTTCATGTGCAACGGCTGCAAGGAGCCCGGTTACGGGCCCAGGTACAGGTGCGATTGCGGCGGTGGGGGCCAATCCTTGGACCTCCACACGGGTTGCGCCCTCGCAGAGGACACTCTGGTGCATCCACTCTTCGGCTATGGCAAGTTGGAGTTCCGCTTCCTCCACGAGCCCCCGCCCCCTGTCGGCGCCACCTTCTGCAACGCTTGTGGCGAGCCCACGCACGGTTACGTCTACCACTGCTTCGAACAAGACATCCACCTCCACCTCCACCCGTGCTGCGCATCCATGCCGGACCACATTATCCACGACGGCCGGGCCTTCGAGCTCCGCCGGAAGGCATCGCGACCGTGTGTCCTGTGTGGAGACAATAAGGGCCACCGCAGTATGTTCTGGGCGTACAGTTCCTACTTCGATGGCGAGGTTGTTGACCTGCACGTGGCGTGCCTCAAGGAAAATGCTCGTATCAGCTGGGAGGCCACCAACCGTAACCGGGTCGTCGGTGCCGGCGCCCAGATTGTTCAGGCGAGTGACCTTAATATCGACCGCATACTTGAGAACATGCACCGTATTGGTCTCGGCGTCGATATCGTTATCAGCACAGCGCTTTTAACCCTGTGGCCTTCACGTGGCGTGCCTCAAATTGACCTGTTCTGCATGTTAGTCTCAGCTCTTATGCTTATGCTCTCTCGCAGAACATTATTAATTTAGCCGAAATAAGCCACAAACTGGCGAGCACCCCGTTCTCGACACTTCTTACTTTTTGTGCGTATGTAGCACTTCTTGTACACATGTAGCTAGTTATTATTATATCTTTTCCTGGTGTTGCGTCAATCGCGCATGAGCTCCGACCTGTGGACGCCATGCGCACTGCAGGGGCGTGGCCATATCATTATCAGACGTGAACGGGTCCAGCGGGGGTCATGGGGATGCACGCGATCAAACTGCGATGTTAGAAGCATCCGCGTGTTTTACATTTGCATGTTCTGTTTTTGTTTCATAAACTATAGGATCATATTCGTGTGTTGCAATTTGAACATGTATTGTATTATTATAAAAAAACAGTTGTTTGAGTGTGATGTTAGCAACATTCCATTTATAGTCACTCGATAATATTATATGATTTTTAACGAAGCATGAACAATTAGAATGTAATGTAATTAAAATTTTTATCTGAACAAATATAAACATCAAGTCTTCATAAGTACTGTGATGAAACTGACATACAACATGGTTCCTTTCATGATCATCTGTTGGATATCTACAATTTTGTAGATAGGACATGTTGTCAACGGTACATCTTTCAAATATATGTTAGACGGTACTATCAATATGTGAAGATTTTATACATGGCACTCACCGTGAAGTTCATTTATAGCACGGTCAGTTGGATTTAATCCAAACACTGTGTTGTCTGATGTGTGCAAACACCCTATATATGCTGATATTAATTCGAAATGTTTACTCTGTTATTTACGGTATGCTTCTGCATCTCAATTATATACATAATTGTTATTAGATGGATCATATAAGGAGATCAGCAGGGACTTCCGCGAAAACACAGCTCAGTTATGGCCCAAGTCAAGGGGACAGGGGAGAGAGAGGCGACCGGAAGGGGAGCGGGCTCGTCGGCGGTCTCTCCATCTACGACGAGGGGGTCGGTGGAGTCGGCCATCGCGGCCCGCGACCTTTGGCGCGCTGCGAATGTCAAGCCGTGGACGCCTTCGAGCAACGCAGGTTCGAACCCCTCCGCCAAAGCGGTGGATTCGCCGACGAGGTCGTCTGCTTCGAGGGTCTCTGCCGCCACGACAGGTGAGGTTTCTCCGATTCCGTTCTCTGGGGGACATCTTGGGTCGGTAGGGAAGGTAGGGGAACCAGGCCACCATGGAGGGGCAGGGGAACCCTCGATTCCGGTCATGGGTACTTCAGAGGCTTCGCTGATTGACGGGGAGTGGCCCCTCCCCGTATCAATCCCGGCGAAGAAGGGTGCTAATCGTCGGTTGACGATGGCTCCGCCAATCCCGAGCTCTGATAGTCATGGGGGATCCAGTTACAGGCCAATAACGAAAGGGGGAAAACTACGGGAGCAGATCAACTTGGCAGAGGAGATTCGCCTGCATTTGTTTACCTCTGAGGGGGATTCTTCGATGTCGGATCTGGATGCGGCATGTACTCGTCTGGAAGCTTCTATGGGGAGGATGATGCAGGTCCAATGGGTAGTGCGGTTGCTCAGCAGGTTCAATTGAACCCAGGTGGGCGGGAGGAGGAAGACGACCTGACCACTGATGTCCGGTTTGACCATTCCTAGACACCTGGCGGGATTGGACCTGGGCCGGGCTGGTTTTGGATCCCAAAGGGGCTCTGCTGATGGAGACCTATTATCCAGCCCAATCTGGAGTGATAAGACGCTTTGGACTAAAGATGGCAACGGGCACAGAATACCCGCATGCCCGTGGGCATGGAACCCGATAGGCAAGAATACGGGCACCACTTTTTGCCCGAGGGCATGGGCACGGGCACCATCCTAAACCTAGAGGATAGTTCTTCATGGGCAAAGAAATTTGCTATCCTCGCCCGCTTATCCGCCCGACCCGCTCCACAGGTCTGACATGTGGGGCCTACAAGCAAATATATGTATATATGCACGATTTGTTGTGAATATGTATCTTCGTATTTCTTGTAATGCACTGTGATTTATGTATATGCTCAACCTGACGGGCACACGGGCATGCCCGCGGATGGAGGGCGCGGGCGTGGTTTGTTGCCCGTGGCGGGTCGCGGGCGCAGGCGCGGGCGAGAGATTTAGCTGACGGGCGCGGGCGTAAGAAGGTAGTATCCGCGGGCACCACGCCCGTTGCCATCATTACTTTGGACACTTAGCCAGACACATCCGCCGTCTTCCTCCCCCAACTACGATCACCCATAGCTTCGCTCGTGCTGCTGCTAAAGGCATGGCGACTCGGGGGGCAAATCGGCCTCTGAAACATAGGCAAGAAGGGTGGCATGAGGACTGGATGGAAGAGGATGACCTCCTCGATGAAGAACAGGATCTTCGCGACAGCTGCAGCGAGTAATCACGGGATGATGCAGGGTGACCAGGGGCGGGTTAATCCGGGCAAGGAAGCTGTTGGTGACCGCCTAGAAGCCAGCCGAGGTCCAGTTCAGCAGGGTAATTGGAACTAGGGCCAAGGGGGCGGTTCTAAGATCAGCAAGGAGGTTGGTACCGCTCTAACCGGCGCCCAGGGCCAGAGAACTGGAAGGCAGGCTGTAGCAGACCGGGATTTCCTTAGAGAAATTCTGATCTTTTTCCCCTCTGTTATTGTCCCAGGATACTTCAAGCGTCTATATTACATATGATTACAGAGTCATATAACATCAGAGTGCACAAATAATATATTATAATAATTTAGATACAGCTAGCAACAAGCGTCTATATTACATATGATTACAGAGTCATATAACATCAGAGTGCACAAATAATATATTACAATAATTTAGATACAGCTAGCAACAAGCAGAACACTGTTATTCTTTCATGGAAGCGAAGCTTGGCGATCTCCCATCCAAAGGCATTCTTGAGTGTAGAACAAAACCAACTACTAATCTCAGCATCACTATAAGTCAAGAAATCTGCACACCGCCAGATGTGTGCAGGCCACGGTTAGCATCGATGAGCTTTAGTGGAAAATAGAAAATAAAGGGATCTGGCGATCCTAATAGTTTGGTTATGGTTTTCATCCTTAGCGTGTGCAGAAAGCATCAAAAGTAATGTATAAACTTCTCTAATCCCAAACCAAAATCTCATTCTCACCATCCACTCATCATCATCACAAGTCATCACTCATCATCCCTCACAACACCCTCAATCTCTCAATCTAGTCAACGAGGCAGCCTCCGCACGACCCTCGTCTAATCGGCCTCAAGCCGTACCTTAACTTCAGGGGGAGAAAAGCAAAGCACAAGAGAAGCTAGTGAGCTGAACCCTGCACACAGGTAAGTGGTCATATCCGAGACCGCGGCTATACGTATAGATTTTCCCCCACATGAACACCGTCGACGTATCACCATCAAACGATGAACACCGCCACCGCAAACTAGGCCGACTAACACCAGTCCTGCCCACCATCCAGAGCGAAGATTTATAGACACCACTATATAAGCTGGGATCGTGTCGTTGAGGTAGCACGAAGTAACCTCCGCCCTCCTAACACTAATTGCACAGGGCCACAGACCGTGTGCCTACTATCTCCCATAGAGACTGATGGTCGCCTGCACTAGTTTGGGCAACGGACAGCACCCATGTAAGCATGTGGTGTGCATGGAAATAATCCGTGATTTATGGCTGCAACCTACTTAGTCTTTAATTTGGCTAGAGCGAGCACCTTCCACCAATCCGTGTGCCCTCAAAGCACTAGATTCACCCCACAGAGGTGATCTATCCATCCCCAAACTCCTCATCCCAATGTCCCTCGAGGACCGTCGTCCCTTCAGGACCGGTGGTCCCGCCACAAGAACCACACTAGGTGCACTTCGTACACCGCGACAATCCTCTCACTCTGGCCACAAGGAAGACCTCCAGAACTCCTCACATCACCACCACCCACTCGGGATTCACTGCTCCCATCACGTATCAAACCACACCACATGGGGGTGCCTCGCGGCGAAACCCCATCCACCATTCACATCATCTAAACATCCATCACACATCACATAACAAGGGATATATATATATATATTTATGATGGAGTAAAATGCAAGCAAGCAGACAGGCATATATAAGTGCGAGCGCAAAGCTGGGTAATCAGGGTTAAGTGGTTTGAATCAAGACAAGCAAGGCTCGGGCAATAGCATGCATCACATATTCTAGCAAGGAATAAATGTAAAGCGCTAGCAGATCTACTTTGTAATGCCTAATAGGATTCTCTAAGTAAAAGGTGCTGCCATGACACCTGCGATGTCAAGGTAGTAGTGGTACAAGTCTCCGTCAGTCGATGTAGTCGATTGGCGTGGACCTCCACCTCCAGGGTCAGCTCCACTCCACGGGTCCCCAGAGCTGACGCACATCCAACCGATAATCCTATAAGCTATAGATTATCACAAAGAGCCAAAAGAACGAAGAAGAACCAAATTCACTCATACATGGCTGTGGACTTATGGCTTGACCGAAGCTTTGGTCACTTCAGGGGTTCGATGGGAGGCTAGGGAGCATGGTAGGTGCAAGGTGGCTTCGAGTCTAGGCTAGGTGCCATGGTGAGACTAGGTTCAACATGGGCACATGGTTGACGGGCCCCTTATGTTGGCGTCGGGTTCTCGTGTCTACAGGGGTTGGACTCCCGAAGTTATGTCAATCTAGGGTTCGGGTAAAAGCGAGGCGGTCAAGTGGAGGTCTATCTATGCCAAGGGTTGGGATTAGGTTGGTCCTCGCATTACCACACTCGAAAGCTGAGGTGGTTGCTCGAGCTGTAGGTCAGGGCTCTACTCGGTCGTGCTGTGGCGGAGTCATGGTGGCGCATGTGTAGGTTGGTGGTAGGACATCATGTGCCAGATTGCCATGTCGGCTAGGTTAGTCGAGATCATAAGTGAGTACTCGACTGCCGCATAGCAAGGCCATAGGGCTCGGTTGATAGGCAGCTAAGGGGGTGCTAGGGTTAGGCGCGCTTGCTGGCAACTGTGCTTTGCAATGGCAAAGCGCTTTGTCTCATTTCCGACACGCAAGGCTGTCAGGACATGTGGGATCGGTGTTAGCACAGTAGTGCTACGGGTATGGCGGCCGTGCGTGCGCTGAGATGGTGCTAAGGTGCGCTAGAGGCTTTTCACGAATAGGGCTAGGTCCTAGGGATGCGTCCGAGTAGGACAGGGTTCACGAGGCCAGCTGAGGTTTGCTTCGGCCATCTGTAGCCAGCAGCAGCCTACTGTGGCTAGCTACCAGCGGGCTACGGCCAGCCGCGGCTAGCCAGGGGCGGCTACAGCCAGGCAGCAGCGGCTATGGCCAGCCATGAGCTAGCCGGCCACGGCACAGATCCGGTGAAGACAGGGCTCAAGGCATTGGCTTTGGGATGTAGGAGACAGATCCGGTGGTGAAGGCGTGGTCTTGGGTGCAACAGGAGTCACTCGCTACTACAGCGCAGGGATATAGTAACGCCAACTTATGTTACTATAGGTTGGAAAAAGTGTTACTAGCACTCTTAGTAACACATTTTGATTTGTGTGTTCAATTGGCCATATTACTATAGACTGGTTTATTGTAACATATTTGCTTGTCTACACGAACATTTGTCTAGTGTTACAATCATTTTTGTTGTAACACGTTTTTTTTGCTTAGTAACACTTCACATTATGGTAGAATGCATAGTTTGTAACACATTTGCTAATATATCATAACATTTTCCTAGTGTTACTGTGATTGGCTGCCACTACAAGGTTTTACCCTGATGCAACGGCCTAAAAGTGTTGCAATAGGCCAAAAAGAATTGCAATAGACAAAGTTGTAACACAAAAATTTGGTTGGGAGGCGTTAGGTTTGCACAACACTTCATTTTGATGTTGCAATAGACCCTATTACCACGCATCAATTGCATTGCAATAGATGGACCCTCTATTGCTACACTATCTCTATGGCTGCTATAGATAGACCCTCTATTGCCACAACAAATATTTAGGTTCTATAGATGAAACCCTCTATTGCCATTAAAAATTTTTGGTTGCTAGAGGTGGAACTCTATATTGCCACGGCAAATGTTTAGTTGCTAAAGGTGGCCTCTATTGCCACACTAAATGTTTGGTTGCGATAGAATAAGCCTCTATTGCCACGATCAATGTTTGGTTGCTACAACGAAACCTTATACTGCCACACTAAATATTTGGAATACGAAATTAAATTGCCACAAAGACATTAAACCAAAATATGATTTGTTTGTACACATGAAATTGAACCATTCAATGTCAAACTCGACTTAGACACACACACACATTGCTCAAACACATAAGGTATCCGACACACTTATTTGTACACATCAAAATCTAATTAGCTATGTCAACCACTACAACAAAGGTTGGCTAGACATTGACCATCATCCTGTCACTCGAGCACTCCACTCAAACTCTAGCTTCCTCCTGAAAATAAACATCCACAAGTCAATCACAAATTCACAAGGATATGTAATTTTCAGCAATCAGTTAAAGATTAATTTAACAATAGCAAGGACTTAATTATTTTTGAATTTAAGCTGTTAAGAAAAATAAGATGTTCACAACAGTAACATCTACTTAAATCCATGCCACCAAAAAAAACTTCCAACATAAGAGAAGACACTGTGCTCTACAAGTAGTATATTTAGCAGGGTCAATCATTGACGTAATTATCACTTACATGGTGAAGGTATAAGGTACATGGCGAAGGCAGAACAGATTTCACCAGCCATCCTAGTACAATAAACACTGACTAGTACACACAGGCTGAGTTACTTATGTTCTAGCAGGATCTGATACTAAACAAAATGGAAAAGTTCAATATTAATCACCAGGAACTAAATGTAAGACCAATTTTCAGTTAGCAGGGGCTCTACACAAGTACAGATGCATCATGTTTAAGCACTTAAAAAAAGGGCGTACCCAGTGCAGAGAGCTACCGCTCTGTGTGGGGTCTGGGGAAGGGTGTCAGTGGCAAGCCTTACCCTCGCCTGTGTAATGCGAGGAGACCGCGACTCGAACCTGGGACCTTCCGGTCATAGGCGGTAAGACTCTACCGCTTGCACCAGGCCCGCCCTTCATGTTTAAGCACTTATTTTTCTAAAATTACAACATTGGTTCATCGGTCTACTTTGGTCGTTCCCACAAACAATTTAGCATGGATCATAACCAATGGCACAAAAACACACAAGTTAGAAAGGTATGGATATTTAAACAAGATGATCATATTACTACATAAGGGCCACATGTAAACAAACTAAATCTGATAGGAATGTTTACCAATGTTACCAGACCAGTACCGCGAGCATGGAATATATTAACCATCTCTTATACCAATTACTTAAAAGAGTAGTAAACATGTTGGCTAGTGTACTACAAACATGTACAATTGCATTTCCTCTCCTTACTTGGATTTGTGGTACTGTCAGAACCATTTAGAGAATAACGCTTAGCTTGGACAACTCTGTTTCACTGAACAGAAAAGACACTTTCTCACTATGTATGCTGCTAAACTCATCAAGAGAAAATATGAATGAGACAAATACTTATGATACAAAATAGCATATGAATCAATGATCATATATCACACCTTAATATAGTGTAGTTGTATCAGTGACCACAAACTTTCTTGAAGATAGTTGAGTAGTGATAGGGAAATAATAAATAGTATTGCATCAGTCTAAAATACTGCATAATCATGAAATTCACCCTACAACATATCTGGTCTTCTAGGGCATAGATGTCTGTCTGTCTTTCTCCAGAGGCAAAAAAAAAAAAACATGTGTCACGTCTGTGTATCAATGAGAGAATGACAAGACCTTTAATTTAGATTTGACAACAGTAATCAAAACCGTAATCTACATTGCATTTACATGTCTGATCATACCAACAACATAAAAATACTAACTATTACCTAGACTGAATTGAAACAATCCTAGACCATGAAGTCAAACAGAAAAGATCAAGCAATAAGCCGTCAATAACTGAAGAGCACAAGACACTGCCACACTAAATAATGGATAGAATGGGAAACAACGAAGCAGATGAAGTAGAAGAGGAAGAACATCCACCTGCCGCTAAGGTGCTCACGTCATGCAGCAGCAGCGCGCCAGCATTTCATTCCATGCAGCCACCGCGCCTAGGCCTGCTGCCAACATCTTCCCGCCCGCTTGCCCCATCCCAGGCTGGTGCACCCTGCACAGCGTGCTCTGCACCTCCGCTCTATGCTCGATAAATGGATTCATCTCATCCACGCATAGTTTGCCAGAATCTCGCTAGTGCTCCCTCGCTGGCTCGCCGCCTCACATCACAAAGAGGCTTACCAGTGACCAATTGAACATAGCATGGCCCTACATGAAGTGTCGACATAAAACTAGCTATGACATAGAGTAGACAGTAACCTTCACTTATTATAGGTAAATAATGAAACCAGTGTGGCGGGAGCTTAGGACATACCAGTTTACACCTGTTTGCTATACACAATAAGGCTCTCCTTAGCAATATAATACAATTGAATACCAAATAAGAGAAAACCTCTCAAGTCCCTTTCGTTCCCATGGATCTCACCTGCCAGCAAAAAGAACAAATTAGATTTAGCAAGGAAGTTCCTACTTCCTAGCAATATAACAAGTGATCGTTATGGAAGTTTGCCATTATAGGAGGCCGATAACAGAATGCGCTCCTGCTCCTAGGGCAAGCTTACAGAAGAAACAGGAGATCAGGAACTCAATTGAGGTCTGCTAGGTCCCAGAAATAAAATACGTAACTGAATGAATAATAGCACTAAGATATAAACTTGCAATCAAAACTAAGCCAGCCAGCAGAAATTATATGCAAAATCCTTTTCAGGCTATCAGGTAATTGAATGGTAACCGGAACTACAAAACATAGGCAAACTGAAGCCAACGCTAGCAAACTGCTATTACTGTTAGTATGCCTCAAGGGTCGTACAACCTATGACGATTTTATTGGGTGAAAGCACAGAAATAGAGGGCGTACCCAGTGCAGAGAGCTCCCGCTCTGTGCGGGGTCTGGGGAAGGGTGTTAGTGGCAAGCCTTACCTTCGCCTTTGCAATGCGAGGAGACCACGACTCGAACCCGGGACCTTCCGGTCACAGGCGGTAAGACTCTACCGCTTGCACCAGGCCCGCCCTTCAAAGCACAGAAATAGAGGCAACACAATTTTCAGTAACTATGAAAATATTAACCAAGTGCTAACTTTGACCACTAAACAAGCCACGGTTCAAGAGAGCAATCAAATAAATACTTGATTAAGTTACTGCAACCCCACAAGCATATTTGCCAAGTTATCTAAATCAAAAATAAAGACAAGAATGGAGTTAAAAATCTAGTGATTGACTAATCAGATAAAGCATAACTTGAGCCAACGAAACTTGTATTAGAAAATAACCTGAGCTGCCGCTGTTGCACAAGAGCCAAGCATAGAGGAAAAGTTGATCTAGTTGAGCTACTGCTGCACACCTGCTGCCGGCCTGCAGATCTGTAGACAAAACGGCGAGTGACGGACTCCAGAAAAGAATAGAGATCCAAGAGGACCAAAGCTGTGAGTTGAAGAACAAAACATAGATCGGCATGTTCCTCTAACCTGCAGCAACGCTCAAAGGATCCTGTGCGCACACAGCCAGTGCCTTCACCTTTCTTGCATAGTGGATGCCGTGGCCACTGGAGGTGGGGATTCCGAGCCTCGGGGAAGGGGCGGAGGGGAAGACCGAGCGGAGAACGGTGGAGGTAGGCAGGGCTGGCGATGCGGGGCTTCCTCCGTGGAACACAGCCCCAATACTTCCCACAGCCCGCCACGAGACGATGTAGGCACCGCTGCAAGCGATGGAGGGCACGACGTGGATCTGGCCGAGTGGAGAGGAAGGGCAGCCCCCACTGCGTGGATCCTCCCGCAGCCCGCCATGAGTCAATGGAGGCGCCGTTGCCATCAATGGAGGGCACGCCGCGGATCCGGTCGGGGGTAGAGAAGGGCAGCCCCACTGCGTGGATCCAGCCGAGGAAGTTGAAGGGAGGCCGCCCCAGCGTAGATCAGGCCACGGGAGTTGAAAGGAGGTCGCCCTGGCGTGGATCCGGCCACAGGAGAGGAGGGCGGCGTGCGTGGGGGAAGAGAGAATGTGGTGTGTGGAGAAGATAGAAAGGGAGAAGTGCTGGCTGTGTGGACCAGTAGATAGGTAAGTTTGGACGGCATTGTTTTGAAATTTTGTTGGAAACCACGAGCGGGAGTTGACCCGCACTCCCGCCAACTCAATTCGACGAAACGATTTTTTTACGTCGTTTACACTACTCTAATTTTTTTTTTCCAAATTATAAGTTAATTCGACTTTTACATAGATTTTACAATATATATCTAGACACAGGATCATGTCCGTGTGTTGCAGTAAAATCCTGCAATAATTCGTATTTGAACTTGTGTTGTACTGTTATAAAAAATAATACTTAAAGTATAATCGTAATATTTTCATTGGAGCCAATCATTAATATTACATGATCCTGAACTGCATGCCTGTACAAATACATAATATGTTTTGCAATTTCAGGATTTAAGATAGTCTGAGTAGAGAGTAGTTAATTTTCAATTTCCAAAAAAATAATTAATATAACCTTGATTCCTATGTTTGTGACTATAGTCCAATTTTTATTTTGTGGTTTCATATTTTAGTCCCTCGAAGTTTGGCTCTATCCTTTGCTTGTAGTTTGGGACTTTGAGTCCTATCAAGCCACACGTCAATATTCAAAACCATATCACTTACATATGGGACCCAAATTTGGATATTACCATAGAAACACCTCCCACTTGGTCATATAATCATATGTGAGATATATCTATTTATGAACAATGTGTAGTACTGCTTTGTTAAAATCATTTAAAATTTTTATGCGATGATTATATACCAAAAATATGTTGTCTTGCAATTTTTTAGATTTTCCTAACCAAGTTTAGATACTATTACATTTATTTTATGTTAATTCAACGAAAAATTACAATAATAACTAAATTTGGTCAAATAATTCCACAAACTAACACAACCACATATTTGGTCAAGTGTTACAGCGCCACATGTCCACTCGATCGTTGAAACCACAATGGTACGCCCCGTGAAATTCACGAGCTCCAAAACCTGGAAACGCAGTCGGACTCCGGTCCGACCGGACCCCGTCGGACCAGAGGTGGTCCGACTCTCACACCGCCACCGCCACGTGTCACCGTAACACTTGCGCTCACTAGGGTTATGGAGTCAGACCAGTGGACCAGTGTACAGTGAACGAGTGCCGTCCGACGGCATCTTCACAACTGGTCCTACCGGTTCTGCCCGCTCTCTGTCTCTGCTGCATACGCGTCGGACTGGTCCGACCCCACGGTCCGACCGGCCTAGCAGCAGTCCCAACTTGATTTCCTTGCTCTCTCGTCTCGCGCGCGCTGTTATAGGGAGCATCGGACTGGTCCGACCATGTCTAGAGCTAGTCCGACGTCCCTGAAACTTCTATTAGAAGCGCGTTTCTACATTGCATTATCATTGCTGCAGAAGTGGAGCATTAGGCCCTGTTTGGTTGAGCTGTGGCTGTGGGAAAAAGCTGCTGTGGGCTGTGAGCTGTGGGAAAGCTGCTGTGGGCTGTGAGCTGTAGAAAAGCTGAAAGCTGTTTGGTTAAACAAGTATAAAATATACCTTCTATCTTTATCTCTCTTGAAACAACTATGGAAGAGCTTTTTATTCCACCAATTTTGAAAAGCAGAAAGCCAAAAGCCAAAAGCAGGGTCAAACCAGCTTTCAAAAATGTACTACGGAAAAGCAGCTGCTTCTGAAAAAGCAGCCTCCAAAAGCAGCCCCTTTGGTTGGGCTTTTGGCTTTTGGGGCCAAAAGCCAAAGCCAAAAGCCCAACCAAACAGGGCCTTAACCTTAAGGACATGGACCAGGAGCGCGTATCTCAGTTGATGAACTCCGTCATGTGCTGGCTCAAATATTTCAAGCAGTGGCGGATGCATGATGTGGGATAAGAGGGGCTAAAACAATGGAGATGTTGATTTACATGAAGATTTAATGGTGAAATCAAGATTTTGCTACAGTGATTAGGCTTGAAATCAAGCCATTAGGGGGGCTGGAGCCCCCCCCCCAGCCCCCCTTTGGATCCGCCGCTGATTTCAAGGCTATTGGCGAGATTTAGTACCTGTACTAGGTTTGGGTTTTTTTGTTGATCTTCTTTTGTAATTGGTAACCTCAGTGATTGTACCGTTACATTGCTTTCTTAAAAGCAGAGGTAAAATCTTATTTGAAAAAAGGTCTTGATTTGTTAACTAGTTTGGTGCTAAAATGCAATATCTACAATAAGTTTATCTCTCTCTATGCATTGTAGAGAGTTGATGCAGTAGGTGTCTTGCCGGTGGGAGGTTTAATTTAAAGAGAGGTCTACATGCGTCCTCTATGGTTAGTAGCTTGAGTTCCAAAAAAGAATTAGGTCAAAGTAAGAGAGTCTTGCATCCTCCCACGCTCTCACGCCGTGTGCGTTGAAAATCTCCTCTACCCCGCATCTCCCCACACGTGTTCCATCCCAATATTTATTTTTTGTCGGTATATTTTTATGCACATGCAAATTATGCCCGCGCTCATTTCCAATATTTATCTTTATCGGTATATTTTATGCACAGACAAATTATACGAGGCAAAAACTAGAGCCAACAGATTCTCACGCCCGCTAAACCAAACGTGGGCACAAAATAGAAGCACGAAAAAATTCCTCTCGCGCGCCCGCGCCCGCATCCTCCCGCATGATTTCTCGGGCGCCCGAATGCCTTGTGATAAAGAAAATTACCGGCCAAAAGAAATAAAAAAATAAAATAAAATAAACTTCCGTCACGTTCCTCCCTGGCTTCCCACATAAATAAGGAAAAATTAGATCCGTACCATTGAAAGAACCAGAGTTAGAAATAGCATCCAAAGATTCAACTTTAGAAATTTAACATCAAAAGATAGCTTCGTTGTTGCCTTCTACCATTTTCGTTAAATGGACGTTAACTGGAAGGCTGTGTTGCTGCCGCGACGTCCTCGTCGAGCGCCGCTGCCGCTACTGCAGGCTCCGGCGAGCGTCCTAGTCCATGAGATGGAAGCCTTAGGGCAGTCTCAATGATAGAAACTAGTAGTTTCTATAACATAGGATACCGCACCAAAAAAAAAATAGTGCTTTCCAACCCATGGTTTCTATAACATCATTCATACAAAGAGTAAATTAAATGCAGCACCAAAAACAGATAGATCAATTGTGACAACTATTTTTACAGCCCACATGTGTTCCATCGACAACACACAATGACAGAAACAAAATTGGTCGATGACCGCCAGCAAATCAACACAGCCGGCAAACATAGATCATATTTCTGCATTCCATCACTTTTCAGAACCAAATATCACCATACAGCTACCCATAATTCAGTCTCGAAAACCATACATTAATTAATAATAGCAATCCGGAGATAAATATAACATGTAACATACATTGTTTGTATGGAAGTACTGAAGTTCATCATATGCAAAATAAAATAATAAGGTGCCACGTCCATGTCAGGTAGGTTGCACATACACTCCAAAATCCATCAGGTAGCAATGGACTCCAAATCTTCAGAAACCATCTTCTACAAGGAAAGAAATAGTGATTAGATGAAAAACATTAGAGACAATTACCTGTACGCCATTATAAAAGTTCGAAATGATCTACGTGCCATTGAAATTTTGAAAAGTTTCTCAGTACCCTCGCCCGAAGTTTCTTTTACCTACGTGCCACTTTCATTAGTTTTCCTTGTAACACCAAGCGGAAAAGACGATTTTGCCCTCAGTTATAGAATGCATCAAAATTTTCATTCTTTCCTCAGGTGCCACTGTAACATCCTGTGATTCAAAAAAACTTCACTTTTTTCTCTGTACCATTATGAAAAAAATCATGGTAACAGCTTGTACGTGTGCATGTGAAAAACTTTAATAATTATAATAAATTCGAAATGCATCTGTAACTTCCTGTGATTCAAAAAACTTCACTTTTTTCTCTGTACCATTATGAAAAAAATCATGGTAACAGCTTGTACGTGTGCATGTGAAAAACATTAATAATTATAATAAATTCGAAATGCATCAATGCATTTCGAATTTATTATAATTATTAAAGTTTTTCACATGCACACGTACAAGCTGTTACCATGATTTTTTTCATAATGGTACAGAGAAAAAAGTGAAGTTTTTTGAATCACAGGATGTTACAGTGGCACCTGAGGAAAGAATAAAAATTTTGATGCATTCTATAACTGATGGCAAAATCGTCTTTTTCGCGTGCTGTTACAAGAAAAACTAATGAAAGTGGCACGTAGATAAAAAAAACTTTGGATGAGGGTACTGAGGAACTTTTTAAAATTTCAATGGCATGTAGATCATTTCGAACTTTTATAATGGCATACAGGTAAAAGGCCCAAAACATTACTTAGTGCAATTGAAAAGGTTGAACTGGCACATGTGTTTTTCAAAAAAACTAATCTGTTCTTTGTAAACAAACATACTAGGATGACTTAGCTATATTTGCACACTAAACCAAATCAGATTGAAGATATGTACCTAATTATTTTGCCTATATGTATTCCCAAACTTTTGCCAAATATGATCAATCAAATCAGATTGAAGTTGTCTATACGCTTGGCGATCATGTAAGGTAGTATTTATGTTAAGTACATCTTCCATCTCAGGGTTTTCTCCATGAGAGATTGTAGCTTCTTGAATAGTATATGTGCTGGCTTCCTCATTCAAATCAATTGGAACCTGCTCTATATCCTTCTCATCTTCAATTATCATGTTGTGGAGAATTATACAAGCAAGCATGATATTCTCCAGATCTCCTTGGTCATATAGACGAGCTGGTCGACGCAAAATACAAAAGCGAGACTGCAAAATGCCAAAGGTGCATTCAACATCCTTCCTTGCCCCTTCTTGCTTCTCAGCAAAAAGTTTATGTTTATCGGATTGTGGTTTACGTATAGACTTCAAGAAAACAGGCCACTCTGGATATATGCCGTCTGCTAAGTAATAACCAATATTATGTTGTCTACCATTGATAGAGTACTGCACCTGGGGAGCTTCTCCTCTCAGCTGCTCGACAAACAAATGTGATTGGTTAAGCACGTTGATATCGTTGTTCGATCCGGCAACACCAAAGAAGGCGTGCCATATCCAACGATCATGCGAAGCAACTACCTCTAGAATGATCGTAGGAACACCGTGATCATCGCGGGTATACATACCCTTCCATGCATAAGGACATTTTCCCCAGTGCCAGTGCATACAGTCAACACTCCCTAGCATGCCAGGGAACCCACGTCGCTCACCAATCTCCATTAAGCGCTCAACATCTTGTACTGTTGGTCGCCTCAAATACTCCCCCCAAATTTTGCAATCACTCCCTCCACAAATAACTTCAAACACTCTACTGCAGTACTTTCACCAATCTTAATGTACTCATCAAGCTGGTCTGCTGGGCTTCCATTTGCTAACTGCCTTATTGCAGCAGTGCACTTTTGAATTGGAGATAGCCCAGGGCGATTAGCAGCATCCACTCTTAAGGTGAAAAAGGGAGACCACTCACCTAGGGCATGGACAATGCGCAGAAACAAGAGCCTTCTCATCCTAAACCTTCTACGAAAGATAGTAGAATTATAGATAGGATTCTCTGTGAAATAGTCATCCATAAGCCGTTGATTGGCTTCTTCTCGAGGCCTTGCCACATACCTCCTTGGACCACTACTGCGTCTCCTCTCTTCTTCTAGTGCTTCAATATCATTCTTCAATTCTGCAACCATCTCATCTTGCAGGTCTTCTAATACTTCTTGCTCGGCTTCAAATTCTTCAAATGTGTACAACTCTTCTGGATATATGCTGCCATCCTCGTCTTGAGGTTCAGCATCACTCGGTGGTTGGCTAGACATTAGGAGAACGAAGAGAGAAGAACTACAGAAAGAGGAGTATGTATACCCACAAGCAGTATTCACACCAAGACTCGGTGGTTGCCATATATATGCAGGGAAGCAAGCAGTATTCACACCAAGACTCGGTGGTTGCCATATATATGCAGGGAAGCAAGCAGTATTCACACCAAGAGGCAGTGGGCAGTTTCACACTAGTAATTTTTAGATTTCAAACCATGATGGGTTTCAGTTTCACACAAATAATGGTTAGTTTTCACACTAATGGTCAGTTTTCACACCATGATGGGTTTCAATTTCACACTAATAATGTTCAGTTGTAACACTAAGGTCAGTTTTCACACTAGAAGCAGTTTTGACACTAATAATGGTCAGTTTTCACACTAGAGTCAGTTTTCACACTAAAAGGTTCTCTCCCTGTATTGCTTCACTATTTAGGTATGGGCTGTTGCATCTGTGGCTTCATTTCATATATAGAAGAGGAGTCATGCGACATTCACAAATGGGAACTCAGAATATTTGAGACAATTGATGAGATATCCTCAAGTTTATATCAAACAATCAACAAAGAGGTTGTTCCAACTAAAGAGGTTGTCATGCAACAGACATCAAGTTTATATCAAACAATAAACTTGAAAGGATTCATCATAAGCAGTTTTGACACTAATAAATACATCAATTTTCAAGTGCCAATTACCTAGAAACCCAGTAGTGTCACATAGAAACTCATCATACACTCCAGTATAAGAAAAAGCTTCTAGACACCAAGTTCATACTTGAAAACCTGCTGTCACAAAGAAATTAAACTTTAACACATACTCTCCAGTGCTCAAGTAATTGTCACTACAAGCATTTAGCAAATACCTTAATTATCTGTACCAAATAAGACCAACCTCATACTCTCTAGTGCTTTCTCCCTCTTAGCCAAAGCATGAGCATTCATATTAGTTGTTGGAGCTAACAGAAGCTCTCTGTAAGTGTCTAGTATTTTACACTTGAGTTGCTTCTCTGCTGCCTTATCAGTCAACCTAGCAGCTTCTACCTTACTTTTTGCCATAATTTGCTGCGTCTCCGCCATCTTCTCACGGTCCTTTCTAGCCAATGTGCTTACTTCAATGAACTTGTCTAGCTTGTCAGTAATAGCAGAAAAAGCTTCAGGTGTCTTCTTTTTCCCATAGAGCTCAGCCTTAGCCTTCTTATGTCCAATAGGACGAATCTTAGGATTATCTTCCAAATTCACCACTTGAGACGGCGAATCAGCTGCACTCTTGTTCTTTTCTTTTTCCTGTTCCTTTTTCACATATGCAGACCACTTCCTTTCATTCCACACAACCTTCCAAAAGTGCTTCAGTGTAAATTCTTTGTCATTATGTTCACCAGCATACATCTTCTCAGCAATTTCCATCAATTGATCATCGCTCACACCACTTCTGTAGACTTTGGTTGTTCTATTCCAGCAACCATGGAAATCCATTACTGGTTTCTTAACACGGTCCCAACGGATCTTCAGTTGATTCCGGTTTCTCCTACGGCAAACCTCTGTGTTTTTATTGTATTCTTCAGTAACATCCGTCCAATATTTATCTGCCTTCCTATCGGTTCCATCAACTGGGTCCTTTGAGTTACGCAGCCAAGCAGAAGCCTACATTCACAAAACAACACCTACAAGTTTATAACCAAGCTGATTGTTCAAGTTGTTCACAAACTAAGAAAGGATGCTTACCAATCTAACGTCTTCAGGTTTCGTCCAATTCAATCGCCTCTCAGTCCTCTCGTCTTCGTTGGTTTCATCCGCATCAATATTGATTGTTTCTTTGTCTTCTGCATTGCTTTCTAGGGTTCTTTTCAAACTTGGAGCAGTTGGAGAAATTGTAGTTCTACTTGTTGTATTTCCAACTAAATGGAAATTCTCTGGACTAACATTTGACTGGAGAAAATTGGTAAACCCACCTGGTGGGTACATCCTAAAAAAATGAAAAGAGATGTTCGATGAAACTGATAAGAACAGTATGAACCATCTGGACTACTTGTTCATATAGAAAAAGCATTTTCTACCATAAATACTTGTAGTAACAGTATGAACATTGGAAACACTAAAACTGATAAGAACAATTGCCTCGATCAAAATTGGAACACTAAAACTGATAAGAACACATACCCTTCATTGGAGCCCATCGGAGAGGAATTTGTCCACCACGTTGGCAATCCGGTTGCTTGAAGGCTTGGAAGTGGTGGAGATGCTGCTGCAGTCACGCGAGAGGGATTACCGGCGGCCGAACTGGATCCATCATCAGGGGCGACGGGAGCAACGACTACCGAATCAGATCGGGTAGCGGCGGCAGGAGCACCCCTGCCCTGCCCTGTCCTGCCTTCCCCTATCTTGCCTTGCCTAGAGCTTGACGATGAAGGCCGGAGAAGATTCATGCTTGAAGATTAGGGGCTGGATGATTCTAGGTCTTGGAAGCCAGGCTATTTGAGGCCAGGTGAGCGCGCGTGGGAGATCCAGGCGAGCGCGTGGGGGAAAGGGCGACGCAGTGGCGGGAGAAGCGCGGGGAAGGGAGGGAAGGGCGAGCTCGCGCGGGAAATCGAAGGCGGGAGCGCGTGGGGGAGATCCAGGCGAGCGCGCGGGGGAAAGGGCGGAGATCCAGGCGAGCGCGCGCGCCATCGGGCGACACAGTGGCGGGAGCGCGCGGGGGAGATCCAGGCGAGCGCGCGCGCCATCGGCCGACGCAGTGGCGGGAGCGCGCGGGGGAGATCTAGGCGAGCGCGCACGCCATCGGCGCGAGGGGGCGGCGGCGCATGGGATCCGGGTGTAGGGCGCAAGACGCTGGTCGTTTCTTCCCAACGGCATTTTCGTAGTTTCTAGGAGCATCGGTGCTAGCGTCGACGTCGTTTCCTACTGAGGAAACGGTTTTCTTCGTTTTTCTCTCTCTCTTCATTAATTTTCATGCCACATCAGCAAAATGCTGACTTGTCCAAGTAATTAATGAAGATAGAAACTACCATAAATACACCATTGGGACTGCCCTTAGTGGATCGTAATCTCTAGCGTGCTTCCTGGCCTGCTGCACGCGTGGATCGAGGTGGTCGATGTCGGGCACGGCGCTGAAGTCGGGCGAGGACGACGACAGCGACGCATCGCTCCGGGGCGGCTGCATCGGCGACGGCAGTGGCCAGCTACTGCGACCGTGATTTATCGCTCCCGTGGCGGCCGCATCCGCATCAACTACGACAGCGGTGAGCTACAGCGACCGCGATGCATCGCTCCGCGCGCGGCAGTCGCATCCGCTGATCCGCATCCGCGCCGGCAGCAGCGAGCTACGGCAACGGCGATGGGAGGGAGCATCAGGACAAGAATACAATACAAGATACGCGTCGCGCGCTCCGACTCATGGTGGAGGAAACATCTCGCGACTTTGCTCGGCTGGGCTTCAAACTTGAGATCAATGCGCCGCCATCGTTGCTGCTGGTTGCCGACGGGGCCTGCGCGTCTTGAGCCCGCTGCGGCGCTGAGGCCTCTGCTGGCCTGTTTGGAGGTGGGAAAAGGAGAGGAAAAGGGTGGAACCGAGGAAGAGGAGCAGCACGTGTAGGAGACAGCGCTCCTGGCGGGGAGGCGTGCCGCCGGACGGTGGTCCTCCTGCGTGCATTCTGTTCTGCGTGGTGCGTGTGTTAACAGGAACTCAGGAAGTTAAGATGCTACAAAACTATAACGGAGGGAGCTTTCAATGCTAAATTTCTAAAGCTGAATCTTTGGATGCTATTTTTCTAAACTCGGGTTCTTTCAATGGTATAGATCAAAATTTTCCCATAAATAACTGTACGGAGTAGTCGCGAGGCAATTCACCAGCCTTCCCGCCTCCCGAGCGCCGCCCACCCCTCCCCAGTCCGGCCTCCCTCGCCGCTCGCGCCGTCCGCCCCTCTCCTGCTCGACCTCCCTCGCCGCTCGCGCCGCCCGCCGCCCGCCGCCCACTCCTCCCTCCGTTGCCACGCACCCGAGGCGGCTGCCTTCCCAACCCTCATCCCCCACGGCGCCGCCCTCTCCTCCGTCCGGCGGATTCGCATCCTGAGGAGGCCGTGAGGAAGGGTCGGCCTCGTGTTCTTGATGGATCCTCCCCGGCCTCCGCTCCCACCGAGGTGGCGCCCTCTCCTCCATGCCCCAATTTCTCCCCAAAGGTAATGGTGATCTGTGATGCCTCTAATTTTCCTTCTCCCCCGCGCTCTCCTCGATTCGGCCCGTTTCGCCCGATTCGCTGTGTGGTCTCTCGAGCAACAAAGAGGAGCTCCCCTCTCTCATCGGCCTCCTTCTGACTAAATCGCATCTGTCGCCGCGTTGCTCAGCCACCGTGGACCCTTCATCGCCGCTAGAGTTGCTCCATCGCCGGTGCTGTCTTTCCGCTGATTCACCTGGATCTGTGGGCTAGGTGAAAGGGGATCAGCTGCTCCTTGTACTCGTCGTCCACTGCTTACTACGGTTCGTCCTAACCCTCAGATGGGAAGGCAAATTGATGTGATGCGGATAACATCCTGCTTGTGTGTTTGCAGGCGTGTGTGTTCAAGTCAGTGTGATTGATCTATGAGAGCAGCAAAAATTAGGTAGTCAATTTCCTCTCCCTTGATTTTTAGGGATGTAGATTGTTTTGTTGATGGGATCGACCAAGGGATGAGCACCTTAAATATGTAGCCAATCCATTATCACGATGTCTGCAAGTTTGATGCGATCCAAATCCCTGTTTGAATATATATGTGCTTCTCTTGTTGATGGCACTTTCTTACCCAATTTATATGTAATGTATTAGAGGTCCTATGATTTTAACATGAACATTTGTGCCTCCAAATGTTATCCATGTAATGCATTGGTTCCAAGTATATTTTGCTATTACTTCCAATGAAATAGAAACATATGAATGTCATATCGGATAGTTGAATCATATTCATAGCACTACATACAAGTCATGAAAATGTTGTAGGCATGCTCTTTTTCTAGGATTTTAGTTCTTTATACCCCAGAATTGTAGCAACAAGCAGCAGACTCAGAGAACTTGTTTTTCCTCTTTCCTTTTTGCTAGTTTGCTGCCTGTATGCTCGCTGCTGAAGATTCATCAGTTATTGACTTACCTCCAATTTTTTGTAGGTCGATGGTCTGTGGGATCACGTGAACAAAAATGGGATTGTAGATAAGAATGAATTGGTCAGTTTCTTCGCTTGTACTGAGGTATAGTCCGGTCCTAATATATCTTATGTGTGCTTTTTACTATTATGGATCCTCTGGTAGTCTTCTTAGTATTTGAGAAATAGTTATCTTTAGTTTTGGCATTGCTAGTATAAAGTTTCTAATTTAGCATCTGAAGTTTTTAATATATAAAGTTATAAAATTGTGAGTTTGAAGTTTATGATGTTGTAGTACAAAGTTTTTGTATCTCGAGTACTAATGTTGTTGAATATAAACTTTCTGATTGACGAGGTCAGTACAGAAAGTTTTTCGACATGTAAGTTGAAAGATATGTATGTAGAAATAGAAAGTTTTCAACATGTGCTTTTTTTGTTTGTTGAAAGGATTTTTCTTCTTTTTTGATATGAACGTTGTCCTAACTTTTTGAACTATTACTTCTGCCCCTATATAAGACTTTTGAATTGTTCTTCTGCACGGAATGGAATTGCTAGCACTTCTGTTGTTTTTGTTGTGGATGGATGTGATGATGATGGCATAACGTTGTGCTTTGGGGTTGTACAGGCAAGGGTGCCAAGAGCTCATTTCAGCTGCTCTCTGTATTCCACCTTCACGCTGTGTTTTTGGAGGTGGTGGTAGTACAGTAGCAGTAGTAGCCTAGTGGCTAGTAGTAGATGATAATGAATTCAACCATAGTTGCTGACACCTACTGCTAGTACTCATTTGCCTTCAGTTATTTTGTTGTGCATGGATGTGATGATGATGGCATGATGCTTTGCAGTGAATGATTTGTTTATGTGCAACATAGAAAGGATAAAAGCTTTTCTGCTGCATCTTGGGAATACAGGTGACACTGATGTTAATTCCCTCCATTTGCTTGCTTGCCCTTGTCATCTTTTGTGTCTGATTGGCCCTGCTCCTGCTAAGAAGTCATATTAGTACCACTAATTGTCATCCTGTGTCTGATTCGCCGTGCCAAGAAATCGCATTAGTACCACTAATTCTGGCCCCTTCGTGCTACAACCTGCATTTGTCAATAGCAATCATGTTCTAACCGCTTTTTGAGGATCAAGGTTGCACTTGTCAATAGCAGTCATCATGTTCTAGCTGCTTTGAGAATTGAGATGCATCTCTGCAACACTTCATAAGCTGGCTGGCTGTTTTGTGCTTAAAGCCCAACAGATTAAAAAAATATATACTTGACTGATGATGGAGGAGCGCGCACCTTTGCGTAGACAGTTTATCCTGTTGTAGTGGATGGGCGAGTAGTTCCTGTAGCTAACAATTAGCTAGTAGTTGGTTGTCTCTCCCTAAGACGAACTAATATTTTAACTATCTATTAGCTTGGTGTGGTTTGGGTCTGCTAGTTTAAAATAGCCACCTAAAGACTCTGCTTGGATCCAAGAGCACCCAATAGTTAACTGGTTAATATAGCAGCTAATACTAGCTATCTCACTATTTGCTGGCTATCTATTTTAGTTCGTCTTACCTGGTTAATATAGAAGCTACTACTAGATAGGAAGCCGTGTTTCCATGCTTGGGTTGGTGATATGATGATGTGCTTTAATGCCCTATTCAAATGTTTACTTCAAAGCTAAAAATAAAACCTAGCTTGAGGCTTAACATGCCATTGTAAAGCACATATGCCTAATACTTTGATACAATTTGAAACATTGATCTTTTTGATAATAGATGGTGCTTTTTACTTGCTTTTGTCCCCTGTGGTTTCTGTCAGCCAAGATAGTTTTGAACCTAGCAGTAAAAAGTTTATAATGTGATAGATCAAAGTATTACATCTAACAGTATAAACTTTGTAATGTGATAGTTTAAAGTTTTTAAATTCTTAGTGTAAAGTTTTGAACCTAGGTGTACAAAGTTTATAATGTGATAGTTCATAGTTTTGAATCTAGCAGTACAAAGTTTATAATGTGATAGTTTAAAGTTTTGAACTCAGCTGTACAAAGTTTGTAATGTAATAGTTCAAAGTTTTATAAATTCTGAGTGTAAAGTTTTGAACCTAGCAGTACAAAGTTTTGTAATGTCATAGTTTGAAAGTTTGTAAATTCTGAGTTTGTAATGTCATAGTTTGAAAGTTTTGAACCCAATCAATTTGATCCTGTAATTGACGAGGAGAGAGAAGTTGATCAGTAATTTAAGGTAGAATATGCTGGTGTTTGTTCCAGAAGTTCCAAATATACAGTCAGTGGCTATATCCAGCATGTTCATGATGTAATGTAAGCAAAACGAGCATATTGGCAATTGTTATTTACTCAGTTACATGGTTCTAACTTAGTCGATGATCATGAAAGCATGCGAAAGGTGTAAGGATAGGCATGTAAGCGAACATGTGAGAGACATACTAGATTTTAACCAAGACAAACAAGTAAACGCATATAAACAACCAATACATCCTCAACAAAGCGGGCTATCAGCTGAAACAGCCGATTCCAGTGATCGTGTCGTACGGCATACGATCATTCATCTGTTGGATACAAGTAAATCTACAAACGATTAGACTCAATCTATTGTACCGTCAACAGGTCGAGTCGTATGATGCAAGCATTGACGATAGGACCCTAGATCAGAGGCTAGCAATCGACTAGATCTACTTATATCGCAAAAGAATCATGAAGGCATGTCGTACGCGTTAAAGCTCAGGTAGCCGATGGGGACATAGCGGGTGGCTGACGCCATGCTTCGATCTACTTATATCGCAAAAGAATCATGAAGGCATGTCGTATGCGTTAAAGCTCAGGTAGCCAATGGGGACATAGCGGGTGGCTGACGCCATGCTCTTCTTAACAGATAGATCTACTAACCACCAATGTCCAATGTGACACGCTATCAATAGGTCAAGTCGTCTGATGCAGCATTGATAGCAGGAGTCATACTGGATACTGGCGATCAATGGATCTATCTTCTAATGGAACATGACTTCAAACACCCGCCATGTTTTAGGACTGAGATAGATTGTTCATTAAAACAGGATCTAACGTCAAGACTTGAATTCAACTGTGATAATAATCAGCAGGGGCAATGGGTGATATTGTATTAAACAGTAAACTATTCAACACAATATCGTTAACTTTGATTAATACCAACGTTTACAAGAGATCAGACGTTTGTTGCAGCCTTGTAAAAGTTGATACGAATCGATAACTAACTTATACCAGCGATTTGTAAGAGATCAGTCGTCTGTTGCAGCCTTACAAATAACAATATAGATCGATAACTAACTTATACCATGACTCGCAAGAGATCGGTCGTCTGTTGTAGCCTTGCAAGTAACAATATAAGTCGTGACGGATACTCACAAACAAGCCTGAAGGTCAAGTCGTCCGATGCAGCCCTGCCTGCCTAAAGAACTTGTTGAAATCTACTCTATTCCTACTTCTAAGGGGTGGCCGGAGCCGAAAAGTAAAGGTACTTGATTTGGTTGATCGTTGTGAGATGCCTATTACAATAGCCTGGGGTTCACTATTTATACCCGAGGCTTGACTACGAGTCCTGTTCGAACAAGACCGGTTACGAAAATTTGGAAAAGAAAATAAGACTTCCTAATTTAAGATAACTTGACTCCAATCTTTCCTTTCTATGGAGCTCGACGCGTCTTCTTGCTTCATGCCTTGCTGCCTCTATCGATAGGGCTTATTCCCTTGATAACGACCGGTTACGAAAATTTGGAAAAGAAAATAAGACTTCTAATTTAAGATAACTTGACTCCAATCTTTCATTTCTATGAAGCTCGACACGTCTTCTTGCTTCATGCCTTGCTGCCTCTGTTGATAGGGCTTATTCCCTTGATAACGTCATCTTGCTAGCTGATCTGGCAATCTGGTGAGCCGATCTTGTTGATTATTTCGGCTTTCCCTTGACAGATTCTGACATCGGGGCCCTTTCACTTCGAGCCAAATTTTGGTGTCAACACATACCCTCAATTTTTGGGATAAAATGATTTTATTCCAAAATTTTGCTTTATGACCGTTGCACGCGCTGTGTATTCACACCGAAACCTCCGCCTTGGTCCCCGACTTTGGGCAAGAACTTTCATCATATTCCCGAAATTGCTCCGGTCTCCATCACTCCCCTTTTGCTTTGCTCATCGGCCGTCGCAACTTCCGAACGCCAAACCCTAGCAAATCTAGGATTCCAATCTCAGCACAGCGCCCCTGCAATTTCCACGGGATCTTCAGAGGTGATGATTCAACTAGGTAGCGCATCACCAACACTTCGTTTAGGAGACCCCAATCCACTCCTTCGAGCTTGATGGTGACCATCGACTTCGTCCCAGAGGTATGACCCAGAGACCTTCTTTGCCGTTTTTTTGCTTTTTATTCGTCCTCCGGCTTACAGATCTGCTCTTTCTGGTCTAGGATCTTAAGGACAAAATCTTGATCCCAACTGATGTTGAGAATGCTTACTTCTTGGGCCTGATGGGTGATCTAGATCCGACCGAGCTTATCAATTTAGAAACAGATAGGAGCAATCTAACATGAGCCCTTTAGTATGGAATAAGACTTTCAGGGCGTGGCCACTCCTGTTAAACGGGTGGAGGGATTGGTATCTTAGAGTGGCCAAAACCCATCAGACCAAATGGGTAGATTATTATTTGGACCAGTGCATAGCTCTTTCTCTGTCTAACATAAAGAAGAATGATCCCATGTTGAAATTGGCTTCATACTTCTGGTCCAATGCTCTCAACGCCTTCATATTTGGTCATGGGCCGATGATAGTCACCTTGGCTGATATCCATATGTTAACCGGCCTTAGGATTACACGGCCCCTTCAACCCTACGACCTTGTCGGAATTCCAGAACATAAAGTTCAGAGGCTACATTGCTGTGCACAAGCAGACTCAGAACAAGAGCGTTGATCCTAAAGAACATGCAACCTTCTTGAACATGTGGTTAGAGAAGTATCTCTTCTATGGGTCTTCATGCAGTCTGAATGCCAATTACTAGTATTTGGCAGAACGACTGTCCCATGGTGCTGATATCCCCTTAGGCAAGTGTCTGTTTGGATCCTTGTACTACCTGATGCACCAAGTGTCTTCAAAACTGATGATGAATGAGCCCATTGGTACAATTAGCGGACCATGGTGGCTTTTGCAGTTGTGGATGAACCTGCATATGCAGAAGGTCGCAGTGAATGACCTTCGAACTTTAAGTTTCCCCTCTCTGAGTTACTCGGAAGCTCAAGAAGAGGCTCTGGATGAAGAAGATAAGTTTCGTCGATGTCTGTCTTTTGGCGAGGCTACATCGGCTTTCTCAATCAATTGGAGCACCGGTCAGTTCTTCAGAGGTTTTTACAAGGGGCTTTCAGGATGAGGCTCTAACTTGGTTCGTCTATCTAGAGATTGTCGAATTCGAACTCCCGATCTCTTTCAGATTCAAAACTGCCTATTCAGACGAGCCATCGACTGCAAGTTTTCCAGTGTATAGTCAAACTAGGGTTGCTCCCAGTGGAATTCAGACACGGTCGGGAGAAACCGCCGGCGTCCTACGAATTCTACAATCCTTCCATTGCTGCTCGCCAACTTGGCTTTAGACAGTTGCCTCCCGGGCTCTTCTTTGCAGACAAACTAAGGCCAAGAGAAGCCATCAGTCAACCATGGGAATTCTGGAGAATTCGACAGTTTGAGGATGCTATGCCTTCCATCAATGCCGAAGGATGGAAGTGTGGCCCCTTTTCTTCCACTTTGTTTGACGCTTTGTGGCAAGAATGGGCCTAACATTTGTTTTGTAGTTTAGTTACGTCCAGTCTCAGAGAAGATCGAGTGCGTGTTTCTCGCTTGAATGCTCTGAAGTTCTTACAATGGGGGATGCAAGAATGACGAAAGAGGTGGTAGAACCTATGCTAGACGAGGGGCAGCCCGAAGAGAAGCTCTAGGAGCCCTACTGCTATGGATGGAATGGTAGAGGATGAAGAATGTGAAGATGTTCCGAGATGGGAGCCCTTGGCTGCCCTTATATAGAGTTCGGGGCCAGGGCTCGTTATAAAGAGAAGGTTACCCTAAGCCAAGGTCTAGAGTCTAAGGGAGGTCCTAGCTAACTTGGCTTGCAAGCTACGCCATCTTCTGGTGTCTGTCCAGGCGTGGCCGTCGTTATGGTGTTATGGCCACGTTGCGGCAGGGTCTAACGTGGTGTTACTGTGCTGGCCGTGGCAACACTGTAGCCATGGTGATAGTTCGTCCGCTGTCCTGTGCAACGCGGCATCCTTCATGGTCTTCGCCTTTGTCTCCAGGTTCCCCGGGGCGTCGTACCCGTAGTAGGTAGCCGCCCTGGGTTGTTGTTCACCTGGTCGCTTCATGAGGCTGAGGGCCATGACCCCCATCAGTTAGGGTCGAGGCTCTCCGCAAGTTGGGAAGGTCTCCAAGTTGAGACCCTTGTCATGGATCATATCCTTGTAGTGTGCAGGGATCGTACGCGCGTCTTATCGGT
This sequence comes from Miscanthus floridulus, assembly GCF_019320115.1. Classification (NCBI taxonomy): domain Eukaryota; kingdom Viridiplantae; phylum Streptophyta; class Magnoliopsida; order Poales; family Poaceae; genus Miscanthus; species Miscanthus floridulus. The sequence goes on from NC_089588.1 coordinate 46,649,053, forward strand.
CCGTATTCGAACGGTGGGTTTCGTACCTGTTGCCACCATTGTGCGGTGTTGTCTCGTTGGTGCGGTCTGGCACAGGGATGGCGCCTGATTGGACTGAGGTGACTGCCGTCACATCGGTCCTTGAGGGATCGGTGTGGCGTGCTCGCCCCTGTGAGAGCAGGTTTGTCAGGCAAGGCCCGACCTCTCCCCGTCCCTTTTAGGGGTCGTGATGGGGGAGAGGTCGCGCATCTGAGCGTCGCGTGACCTGTGCTGGAGGAAAGGGTCGTAAGCACCCCTGGCCTTAGCGCATGGCCTGCTCTGCTCGGCTTTCGCTGGGCCTCGGTTGCTTGGGCCCTTGTTGACTGTTGCGTTGCAGACCGTGCAGCCTGCTAACTAATCGGTGCCTTGAGACGTCCTGGGTTATGACCCCGACACTTGGACTCCAATCTTTTCTTTCTATGGAGCCTGACGCGTCTTCTTGCTTCATGCCTTGCTGTCTCTATTGTAGGGCTCATTCCCTTAATGACGTCATCTTGCTAGCTGATCTGGCAATCTGGTTAGCCGATCTTGTTGATTATTTCGGCTTTCCCTTGACAGATTTTGACCTCGGGGCCCTTTCACTTCGAACCAAATTTTGGTGTCAACAAAGTACACACACCATATAGAAAAGCTAAGTGAGTTTAAGATATGGAAAGATAGTGCATGCGCTGTAGAGTACCATTATTGATCTTCCATCTCTTAAATAATACAAAACTTACCTGATCCGATTAAGCCTTGAAGTATGTCAAATCTCTAAGAAACATGAGCGTGGCAAGACCTTAGTGATTTTGGTAGTTGAATGACAATATATCCTATAAAACTAATAACTATGTTTGATAGTCTACAACTTACACTAGTCCTAAAGATGCAAAGATGACATGAGCTATGCTAGGGTCAAGATTGAGGAATTAACACCTCAAATTAATATCAAAGAGCAGTCATGAAGACCCTTGAAGACAAGGAAAAAGCTCAAGACATCAAGGATGATAAGTACCACTACGCCAGATCTGATAATAACTGCTAGGTCGGAAGCCCCCATCACTGTCGGAATCCATGCCCCATCATCATCATTGGAACCAGGCATGGTGATAGTGGTGGGTGATGGCTTGGCAGAAGCAGAGGCGGCTGGTGGTTGCCTGGACGGGATCAGAGGCAACAGGGGAAGATGATCGGTTGGATACCAAGGTGTTACGTCACCATTGCAGGGGTAATGGCAATGGTGGCGGCAGCTCGCTCTGGTTGCACAGGTCGTAGCCATCGGTACAGTGGGGGCGAGGTTTTCCCCTCTGCTCCCTATTTTGTTGGAGAGAAGGAATAGGAAATAGACTAATTCATTGTTTAACCAAATCCTAGAGTGCCCAACGGCTTACATAGAGTTTGAGGCTAACAATCATCCTAAAATTACTCTCAATCACTTGTTTGAGCTTTTTTGGAACTGATTCCTATAAAATTCATGTGGAAATCCTGCAAAATTATATTCCTATATCCCAAATAGGCCCTGAATAAGGTATCCTCACTCACGAATGATAAGTTATTAGCAAATATGTAATAACAGCCAGCAAGATATCAATTCAAAATTTAGAACATCAAACAACCACATCACAAAATATATGAGTTCTCAACTAACAAGCTTTTAAAAAAATCCTGAATTCCTCTAGGTTTTAGTATAGGAAGAGAAATTATCGGATATCACATTCTAAACATTAGATAATCCATATAGAATTTGCAGATAATCCATATCCATTAGATTTTTCTTGATTCCATATCCTACCTCACATCTAGTTGGATTTTTACTATCCATATCTGCATATGCAGATATCAAATGTTCTTTTCCATAACCTCAAATTCAGATTTGGATTAGATCAGAACAGAGAATTATCCATGCCACTTTCACCCCTACTTTTCTACACTTATGGAGTACATGTCAATGTACCCACCCTTCTTATTTTTCCCCTTTACTACTACACCTAGTTGTTTGGACTAGAAGATGGAATTTTGGTGCCGAGGCTACATTGGCGTGTACCTTGGTCAACTACCTATGGAAGATGGAAGACTTCATATCATTTATAATAAGTATCACAATGTATCACTGATATCATCACCATATGTATGAATAAACTGATCATAATATATATGTAAAATGTATTGGGTTTTGTCGTTAAAACTGGGTGTGGCACTAAATTTTAAAGAATTCAAATCAAATTCAATTGTTTATGGATTAAAGATAATGGACACTTGCCATGGACATACCTCACCATGGGGAGGTACACTCGTGGTGAACCCCCATCATTCGTAATACATGCCGCCTGACTAAGAGCATCTCCAAGAGTCTTTTATATCCTTCAGTATTGATAGGAATAGAGATTTTGGTGTACCTCCACAGCTCTTAAACTAGATCTCCAAATATAGAGAGCGGTTTTTACTAGAATGACTCTTCAAATGAGGATTAGAGAGTGGGTTTAAGAAAGAGAAGCTCTAAGGTGCTCGTGGACATGGGGAGCAGGCTCCATAATGTCTACCAAAACATTAGACAATATGAAGATCTCACATTGGTGCGCATTTCCACGAGGTCATCCCCAGGGAGTCAACCTTTGTACTCAGGTAGCTAACTGTGCCCGCCACTTTTCGTACACTAGATAAATTATGGACTGAGATGCTCATCTCTTTGAGGTTGTTGACTTTGAGGGGGCGTAGTACGCTCCGATGACCCTACTATGCCAAGTTCAACTACTACAATAGATTTATCATCGCCGGTTCTGCTCGACGATGGTGAAAGTTGGCAGTGAAATGGTGTTCACCACCACCAGTTTGCACAGGCGAAGGTGAATAAAATATTTGAAAAAAACAATATGTGCCTCGCCTGCACTAGTGTTGTCATCGTCGCCAGCGTGTTGTCAATGTTGTCCTTGCTCTCAAGAGAGGGGCCTGCTGCCACACCAAGAGAAGGAGGGCTGCTCCAAGAGAGGGGATGACAGGGGGTGCTGTCGTGCCAGAAGAGATTGGGGCGGGGCCGCTAGCACCCTGTCCATGCCAAATCTGATCGCGAATGAGAGAGGATGGTGGCGGACCATCGACATTGTGCCAGGAGAGGGGGGATAGCCCCCGGTCCTATTGTGCCATCCTCACAAGAAGAGATTGGAGAGGGCCTCTGCCGCCACACTGGGAGAGGGATGGTCAGGGCCGCTGTAGCACTTGTCCATACCAGATTCGATAGTGAACGAGAAAGGGAGGTGGCAGGTTGTTGTCGTTGCACCAGGAGAGGGGGTGAGCTTACATTGTTGTCGCGCCGTCCTTGCTAGGAGAGGTTGTGGAGCACCACCATTGGCCCAATCCATGCTAGACCTGTCCACAAACGAGAGAGGGGAGGTGGTGGGCGATTGCCGCCACGCTAGGGGCGGGTCGAGACCCTACAACTGCTACACCGTCCTCGCTAGGAAGGGTAGGGCCAGGTGTGGAACAGGCGGGTGAGGGAGAGAAAGGGGTCAGCGCCCGAGTGTGGGAGAGAGTGGATGGGTAGGTAGGGTTTCTAGTTACATACTAAGGTCGATTTTCGGTGCTAGTTTATCGCTTGAAGCGTTGTTATAAACCAGCCCAATTTTCACCGCCGGTTCAAGCCACGAATTGGCGGTGATATATCATCACTGCTGGTTTTAATAGAACTAATTGTGAAAATACCATAGGGAAAAACCAATTTACGTACTATTGATTCATGACCATCTCGAACTATACCTACCTAAAGATAAAGAGATGTTGGGCCCTAAGGGGGTCATCATCATGGTTTGTGAGAATCTCCAGTAGGCCTTCGACTGTGATATGGAGAGCTGTAAGCTTGCCATGGTTTGAATGGCTGTTGTCGAGCTAGACGAGCTTCGGTTGGAAATTGCCTCTCATCCAGTGATGGATGAACCCCATCCAAGGAGATAGTGGGGCAACCATGTTCAAGCCGATAGAGGAAACGAAGAATGTGGGTGTTGACCTAGAAGACTCCACCATTACAGCCCTGGTTGGGACAACGATTGACGAAAAATAGGAAAGCGTGCTCTTTGCTTTACTCCACAAGAATAAGGACATCATCGTGTCAAAGCTCTCTAACGTGCTAGGTGTCCCAAGGAAGGTGATCACGCGGAGGCCCACTATTGTGGGTTGTTTCCCTCAGTTACTCGTGTTAGGCTTCACGCTGTGTGAGTATGTCTTATGTTGATGCTGAGTAACAATAGGATGGTTCAAATGAGAATAAGAGTGTTGAGGATGGTGATTTATGTCATGATGAAGAATGATGTCCTTCTTCAATGATATAAGACCGTAGTGTTAATTTGTCACCATGAATCTTCTTACACTACTGCTAAACAAAATAACTAACAAAAACTTACAATATTTGTAAGTGAACATGATGTTGGGTATTGATATTGATATATTCTTCTTGATTTTGATTATTTTATAAATTCTGCTATTAGGACTTAGTGCCTATAGTGGCACCCATGATCTGCAAATTAAAGTATCAAACATTAATCCACTACCAGGCCCATACGAGGTTTTTGCAGATAAAGCTAGGATACTTAGCTTTTCGCGCTAAGAAATAGCAAACGCTAATAGTTGGAGATAGCCGCTACATGGGTCAATTTTAGCGGCAGCTAAAATCTTATTGGGCCAAGAAAATCAGGCAGCGGCCCACCTAATACATCCCAACCCAACCCTAGCCTGCATCCCATATCCGGTCTCCCACCCATCCCTTTTTCTTTGATTTTTACAAAAACAGCTAAATAATATCTTAGCTGCAGCTATCTCTGGCTATAGCTGCACTTAGCTGTTGAGAAGGACAGCAGCTAAATGGCTTAGCCGGGGATTTAAAACCTTGGGTATTTGTTACCTCGGTGACAAATGGCTGGTCCGGTGGACTGGTGGAAAGTTTATGATATGTTGTCATAAAAAATGACAAAACCTCTCGTATAGCCAAGGAACAGAGATTTATTCTTGGAATGACAAAACTACTGCAATATTAATAATACAGTGTCACGTTGTTGCCAGGCAGGGACTGGTGGAAATTCTACATTAAAATGAGGTCAATAGAGACAAACTACTGCAATATTAATAATACAGTGTCACATTGTTGCCAGGCAGAGAAAATTTAAAAACAGGATCTTAGTTCTGAAGAAAATCCATGTCATCAACATATCATAGAGCGGGTTTCACTTCATCTTGGACATCAACTTATCCTTGGAAAGACAAGGTCTCATGCATGCTGGGAAGGGGAGACCTGAAATTTTGTATAGCATGTTAATTAGCACAACAGAGATAGCATAAACTCTAAGGTTCTACCGATATTAGGCTATTTAATAAGTTAAAATTGTATTTAAAAATCAATGGCAATCAATTAATTATGGTACACACATTGATAGTTTGTTTGGTCTTTTGGTTTTGTAGAATCTAGCTAGTTCGGACTGTAAAGGAGTGTCATTGCAGGTGAAGAAAATGAAACTAAATCCAGACATTGAGTCACCTTATTTGATGATGTTCAGAGTGTAATAATCCATGAAATTATTTTTTCTTATTACATAACACGACACAATGAAACTGTAATGATGTCTCAATTGTTCACACCTGGTCAAAAATTGGTACACGTTTCCCATTCAGTTTATCAACAATATCCGCTATGGAAGGCCTCTTGTTCCGATCAGCCTCCACACACTTTAGTCCAATTATAATGCATGCTTTTACTTGCTGAAGGCCATTTGGATCCAGTAATGGGTGCTTGTACATTATTTGCTCATCTGTCTTCCAATTTTGATGTATCTACAGAGTTGGATTTATTCCTTAGTGATAATGTATTAGCTGAATGCAGGGAAAGATTCCAAAAACAGAAGTTTCAAAATTCAAGTCATCAAGTAGTAGTGCTATCTTACATTGTCGACAAACTGTCTTGCAGATCTGTCTTCAGAAGCTGAAGAGTTCCTCTCTCTGGTCGTAATCTCAAGAATAATCATGCCTAAACTGTATATGTCAGACATCGTGGAGATTTCACCTCTGTATAGATATTCCGGAGCTATGTACCCACTGCAATAGTTTATCAAAGAATCAAATGGCGTTTACTTGTAGTAAATAGAATGAATATATAATCATATATTTCAGTTGTTTCTGCTTACTTATGTCCCTTAACATTGACTGTATACATCCGGGTCTGCTCTTTGCCAAAGAGTCTCGAGAGTCCAAAATCGGCAATCTTTGGCACCCAATTATCATCCAACCATATCGAGTTAGGCACAAGATTCATATGGATAAGGGGCCCACCAACCAATTCCTTGTGAAGGAAATGTAAACCCTGGCAGATCCCCTTAACTATCTTGAACCGTGTGTCCCAGTTTATTGATGTAGTGGCTGCTAAATAAGTAAGAAATAAACAAAGAGAAGTACTAGTAGTAAGTTATAAGTATTCCAAAATAGTATTGCTCAAAAGTGTCCCCGTTCGTGTGCCCTTAAACCTGGCTTGATCCGCTTCTTTTTTTCATCTGGAACAGTATTTTTCTCTTACAAATTCCTCTAGAATTCCTCCAAATCATCCAAATTCCTCTGGAACCATACCATCCGAACGGGGCCTAAATTGCTTACATTGGTGTCAATAAAACGAATATCGGAAACAAGAATCATAATAACTCTATAGATGGCCAACGGGCCGGGCTGGCCCGGCACGGGCCGTGCCAGGCACGGCCCGATGGGGACATGTGTGTTGGATAGTAACTCTTTTGACATTTGTTTATATCTCTCAAGTATGAATAGTACACAGAGAGGACATGTGTGTTGGACAGTGCACTGCATACCATAAAGATAGTTGTCAAGGCTTCCCTTTGGTAGATATCTGTAGCAAAGACAGCTTTCGATGACATCCACAATCACATATCTTCCATTATGCTGAACGACTTTCTTCTGCGATTCGTGGCAGTAGTGAACCAGCTCTACTATATTATCGTGTTTAAGTGCCATAAGATTTGTAACCTCAGTTTCAAATGTCACGCCAGATGGCACCGGTGCGTTTTCAGCAAGCCTCTTCACAGCAATCATGCGGCCCCCTTCTGGAAGAACCCCCTGTTTAATCTCTGTCAGTAAAACGGTTTTGTATGTAAGAATCTGATGTGTAAATGTTAGGGTCCACTCGCACCTTATAAACAGTTCCAAAAACAGATCGACCAAGTTCTAGCTCAACAGAGAAATCCCTGGTAATTTCCTTCATGAAGGTCACCGGTAGGTTTGTTGGTAATGTACTCGCAAGACTCTGCTGGCTCTGTAGGCTCGCCATTTCTGATGACCTTCAAGGTGGCAAGGAGCTACGGATCTGAACTGCCACAAATCGAGGCTTCTTCTACTGTATCCAAACAAGCAAGAAAGTTTGCTTAACCACATACATAAAGCAAGAACAAGATTGTTTCTAAGACATTCCAAGGTCATAGACAGCTTAACTCAGCAGGCGTAACACTGAATAGGCACAGGCATGGTTGCAGCAAGCGAAAATTTCAAGAATAAACATCTTGTTAGAAGCACTGACCTGGAGAAGACGACTTGAAGGATCCTAGTCCTAGCTGCAGCGTGCAGGAAGGATCCTGGAGAAGGAGTATACAGCTTACAGGCGGATGAGGATGCCTCCACTATTGCTGCAAAAAGAATATAAAGAAGCAGACAGCAGGCTAGGACCAACCGCGTTAACAATGACAAGTTGACTTGACTAAGCTATGCCCTGTCCAAAGTGATTCTGAGCCCCCTGGTTACGCGCTTGGAAAAAGCTGGACAAGAAGTACTAGTAGTACATCGATCCGATAAAATGTGACGTGGTGACGTTTTAGGGCTGTCCTCAATCAAGCTATCTCAAATATAATTTGGTCTTATAAGTATTAATATCTTTGAGAAAATTCACTATTTAGCCTCAAAATATGAGTATATGACATGGTTACTTGTTAAGCACCCAAAGATAAAATTTCCTCAACATAGGTTGGCTTCGTTTTTTTATTCCATGTATAGCACTGTTGTTAGATGTGCCCTCTAACACCGTCAACTGCAAGGAGAAAAGACCATTTTACCCCTATTTCATGTGTAGCACCATCAGCTTGTTAACAGTAATATTTTATTGCACAGAATTTTTTGATAGTAGCATTTTGTTACATTGAATATTTTCTCACTAAGATTACAAGAGCACATATATCCAATCACTCAAGCTTTATAGCTCTAATGCCTAACCCTCACAAAGATGAACACTAAATCCTATTATATATCTTGGATGTGATCAATATATGCACTTGAGAGGATGAATAGAGTATAGGATCACTTGCTCTAGCTTGGGAACTCTAACAATATCAGACAAGCGAGTGGAAACCCATATATATGCCTATCCACTCGCTAAGTGGGAGACAAATTCTGCCAGAAACATAATTAGACGGGTGCCTACTGAATCTCACCAACGATCCATTCAGTCATGACTGTTGAACTAGGTGTTGCAAATTAGCTGATGCAGTTGGTCCGGTGCTCGCCGTTTTTTGCTCGCCGGACTGTCTGACCTTCTACCCGGTGCTTCTCCGGAACTCACATTCCTTCTCACTAGAATGTCTGGCCCATTCAGATAAACAGTTTTCCCAACACAGCAGCTTGCCGGACGCCTGGGATGTTTGTCTGGCCTCTTCACTTTCCTAGCTGACTTGGATCGTTTGTCCAAGTCATCTTGGATGTTTCTTCAGCAATCTTCATGCCATTTGTTTCTTTGGACCCCTAGGATCTTTAGCACTTGTCTAACACAACTTAACACACATGTTAGTTCTAATGATTTGGTTGTCATTTAAGTACCCTAAATCATGTACATGAGCACATAATCATTACAAAGTCCTTGTGTATTCTGTACATATTTTCTTTCTATGAAAATTAATAAAATTCAGTAGGGCCCTCCCATATTGTTGGTCAAAAAAATGTTGTTCACAGAACATGAGAAAAAACAAATAACAATTATGCACAAACAATTTTTAACAGGTTATGCATGCAGATTTGTGACACAAAAAAATACAATAACTCAAATCAAGAAGGAGCTCCCAAAAAAGTGACATGACACAAGGAACACGCTATTCAAAAGAACATAATTGGTAACTGATACAATTATTCTGAATTATTCTGTCCATGATTCCATCTAGAGCAAATCGCCATGGGTCTGCAACAGACTTTTCACTTGCATAGTACTATGCACTAGTTCACCATTCAGTGAGCCATGCCTTCCGTCGAGCTTGTCAACAATTTCAACTATAGAAGGTCTCTTGTTCTGATCAACATCCACGCATTTTAGCCCAATTTCCATGCATGTTCTTACTTCCTGGAGGCTGCCTGCATCTAGTAGTGCTGAGTGCTTGGATGCAATGTGCTCATCTGTCCACGTTTCACGCACCTACAGAGTTAGAGGTGTGAGCTTAAGTAACAACATAGAATAAGCATCTAAAACATGTTTTCCAGACTTAGTCTTGCCTTATCTACAAAGTCCCTTGCAGCCATGTCTTTGTCACTTGAAGAACTCTTCTCGCCTGTTGTGATCTCCATGATTACTACACCTAAGCTATATATATCTGACCGGGTTGAAATTTCACCCCTATATAGATATTCGGGAGCCATGTACCCTCTGGAAAGCATGAATGTCAATCGAACAATAAGAATCATCGGACAACACAATTTGATTTGGTAGAAACAATTAAGAAACAATAAATAATGAATGCCTAAAGGTTATTGGGCTTACTTTTTTCCCACAACATTTATTGTGTTTATTCGGGTTTGTTCTTCACCAAAGAGTCTTGACAGACCGAAATCCGTGATTTTCGGCACCATGTTCTCATCCAACAATATGTTGGTAGGGTGAAGATCCAAATGAACAATTGGCCTATCCATTTCCTTATGTAGGTAACGTAAGCCCTGGCAGATGCCCTTGATTATCTCGAAGCATGTCTTCCAATCAGGTCTAGATGCATCTGAAGAGAATGAAAACAACATGGATCATGTATCCTTATAACATTTTACATCTCATCAGTAAATTAATTAAATGATGGAACAAATATGTTGGATAGCTCGTTCTCATGGATGCATACCGGAAATATACTTGTCAAGGTTTTCGTTAGGAACATATTCATAGTAGAGTAAGCTCTCAACCACGTCTACAATGATGTATCTTCCACTGTGCTCGATCACTTTCTTCTGCGGTTCGTGGCAGTAGCCGAGTAACCTCACTATATTCGGATACTGCATGGCCATAAGATTCCCAACCCCAACCTTGAACTGCTTCTCAGGTGCCACTGGCGCGTTATCTGCAAGCTTCTTCACAGCAATCGGCTGCCCATCTTGCAGAATGCCCTGTTACTTCGACATCTCACTCAGATACTGTAACTGTAATCGGCGTGCGCTATTGGACAGTATTCTAAAAATGGAGAGCATTTGAGCACAGTGGTATGGTACCTTATAAACAGTTCCAAATGCACCTTCACCGAGCTTTCGAGCATCAGAGAACCCATCGGTGATGTCCTTCAGAAACTGTGCTGGTGGGTTAGTCGGCAAGGTGTTCAAAAGAGTCGACTTGCTGGCCATTCCTGAAGATTCGAAGCAGCTGCAGACCAGAGCTAATTAAACAAGATTTATTGCAAATTCAACTCCAGCAAAAATATGGCAATTGCTCAAGAACATAGTACATATATGTAGGAGCATAACACGGATTTTGCACAAAAACTTGAAAGTTCTGAAACCAAACGAAAGTAGCAGCTTGTTAGAAGCACTGACCTGGAGTAGAAAACTTGAGGGATCCAAGCTGGGGAAGTGGGGAGATCGAGATCGAAGAACCAGATGTACGGGCTGAGATTTGCTGGCAGGATGAAGGGGAGCTGCTGCGATTTTAAGATTATATCTATATAATATAATCCAGCCCGATGGGATCTGGATCGGAGACTTGGACAGTGAGTTGACTTGACTCTAGACGATGTGGGTTTTTTTTGAAGGCATGTGTGAGCAGTTGCGAAAAGGTCAGTGAGCCCACGAGTGGGGATGCCTGGGACGGACTGTCACTGTCACCGTCTTCCAAGAGCAAATTAAGAGCGAAGTTGCTGACGCTTTTCGTCGAAACAGTAATTCAGTCTATTTAAACATCATTTAAATGTCATTATTTAGGGTCTATTTGATATCAAAAGTTAATGGTTATCTAGCTAAAAAATTAGTCAAAACAAGCACTGGCCACTAGCACAGCTCGTTCAAAAACAGGGGGCTAAAACGTCAACTAATTTTTTTAGCTAAGTTTTTTTGAACTAGTTATTAACCAATTAGTTGCCAAAGGGTGCCTAGCTGAACTGGTTAGGTGGTCTCAGCGGCACTCCTCAGGTTCTGAGTTCGACTCCCCATGGAGCAAATTTTAGTCTGGGGTTAAAAAAATCTCCTCGTCTGTCCCATGTCCAAAGCACAGGTCAAAGGCCCGGTCCAGTTCTTACAGCGCAATGGTGCCCCTGTGTCAGGGTGGGACAGAGGTTCGGGGGTTTTCTCGACCTGTGTGAGGTCAAAGGCCCGGCCCGGTTTTCACAGGGCAACGGTGCCCTTGTGTCGGTGGGGCAGAGGTTCGGGAGTTTTTCGGTCTGTGTGAAAATATCTTCTCTCTTGTAGCAATGCCCGGGTGGCTTACCCCGTAGGTCGATTTTTTTTAACCAATTAGCTAGCTGGTTTTAATTTATTTAAACTAATTTTTAGCATCAACTAGTATAGTTCTATCTTATCTAGAAAGAGAATACTAGTTTCTCTCGTTTGAACAACTGTGCCGCAGAGCACTGTGACAGCAGCGAATAGTTCCTTCTTGCTTGGTGTCATGCCAAACTTTGGCAGCCAAAGCGGCCGCCCGGAACTGGTCACTTGTGCACGCAAAAATAAACTACAGATTTGGCACGGCAGCCCTAAACATTGACGTCAATATTTGGCTTGGCCGGTAGGGCCGGCCACACATCCGGATCCGGTAGGTGCAGAGAACAAAAAGCGGTGTACATTTGGATGTCTTTCTCAGCCTTCCGATCGAAAACCAATGGCTCGGATTAATTTCTGCGTCACGGATACAAGAGTAGACCATTTCTACTACTCAATTTAAACCCTTGTTTTGGGATGATAAAAGAACTTTTGGGATGACACCCATCTAGAATTTAAACCCTATTAAATAAAAACAAACTCAATTTTTGGAGAGAAAGTGAGGAAATAATTATTAAATGTCATTTTCTGTTAAAAAAATGTGCGAATAATTCAAAAGTGGTAAAAACGAGTTCTAACTTAAATTCATGGCTAAAAAAATTCAAACAAAAAAAAGAAGAAAACTTATAATCAGATGAAATGATGAGGCTTTGGAGCTCCGAAGAAGTGTTTGTTAAAAGAGATAATTAGAAGCATACCCGCGCGTTGATGATGCTAAAATTGCTATGATTTGGAATTGTAAGGACAATTTTGAAAGGAATGTACCATCAGGAGGTTAGTAGTGAGTCCAGGAGTGGAGGATGCCTGGGCGGCTGGGCCGGACCTTGAAATTGAAATGAAATATCCCCTTCAATCACCCCTTGTGCTAGCGGTCACTGTCACAGTGCCTACGCGACTACACCGCGATCCAAGAGCGAGAGCGAAGTTGTTGACACTGTTCGTCTAAACAGTGGTTTAGTCTGTTTTAACACCATTTAAAATCTCTTTCTTATTGTTTTATTCATATTTTAAAATTTCTTTACCATGTTCGTTCTTATTTGGAACTTCTCCTTACCTTGTTCTACTCATGTTTTGAGAGCCGCCTTTTTTCGAAAATCTGCTTTCTTTTGAAACGTTTCCTTATTAGGGATGAAAATGGTACGGATATTTTCCGACCGTATTCGAAACCGAATCCATTTAGAGGGGTTGAGATCTGTCCGTATCCGAGTCCGGATATCCAACATCCGATACCGTATCCGTATCCGAATACTCAAATCGCATATTTATGATGTCAATATCCAATCGTATCCTATCCGACATAGTTGACATTATCCGTATTCAAATTCGAATCTGGACAGAAATATGAAAACAAATGTAATATCGGTGATATCCGTCCGTATCCGATCCGTTTTCATCCCTATTCCTTATAGAAAACCTTTCTTTCAAAGTCTTATTTTGAACAACTTTCTTCTCAAAATCCTCTTTTTGAAAACTAGCTGTATACCTCCTACCGTTATAAGCCTTCCCTTTCGAAACCTAAGCTTCTCCGATCCCCGACCAACTATCCATCCACCTATAACATCAAAAAGCCTAGCCTACCCTTGTTAAACCCCTCCTATGTTAGGGGCCCATAAAGCATGCCTACAACATACTACAATGGAAAAGAGGGAAGAGAAACAAGGTTCGCGTGAGTTCACATTTTTAGTTGCGGAAGACATCGTTGAACTATACTTGTCATTAGGATGGGTTTAGACACATCAATGCTTGTCCACACCCAAACCCAAATCATCGTATCCATTCCTCATTTTCCTAAGAGCATCTCTGAAAGGTCCTAATGGCTAGAGGGGGGGTGAATAGCCTATTAAAAAATTCTACAACAACACTTAACAAACCGGTTAGACAATTATGAGGCGAAGCAAGTGTTGCGTTAGCCTACTAAAAATTGCAAGCCACCTACCACAATTCTAGTTTCTATCCACACGATGGCTATATCACTACACTAAGTTAGTGTGCTCTCAAAGACTAACTAAAGAGCCACACTAACCAAACCAACAAGCTCTCACAACTAGCTACACTAAAGAGCTTGATAACTAGTTTGCGGTAATGTAGAGAGAGAGAGAGTAAGATGGTTATACCACCGTGTCAAGGGATGAACCAATTAATCACAAGAATCGATATCAATGAAGACCAATCACCTCGGAATCAAATGATGAACACAATGATTTTTACCGAGGTTCACTTGCTTGCCGGCAAGCTAGTCCTCGTTGTGGCAATTCACTCACTTGGAGGTTCACGCGCTAATTGGCATCACACGCCAAACCTTCAATAGGGTGCCGCACAATCAATCACAAGATGAGGATCACACAAGCCACGAGCAATTCACTAGAGTACCTTTTGGCTCTCTGCCGGGGAAAGGTTAAGAACCCCTCACAATCACCATGATCGGAGCCGAAGACAATCACCAACCTCCACTCGACGATCCTCGCTGCTCCAAGCCATCTAGGTGGCAACAACCACCAATAGTAACAAGCGAATCCCACAGCGAAACACGAACACCAAGTGCCTCTAGATGCAAACACTCAAACAATGCACTTACATTCACTCCCAATCTCACAAAGATGTTGAATCTATGATGGAGTTGAGTGGGATGACTTTGGCTAAGCTCACAAGGTTGCTATGTCAATGCAAATGGCCAAGAGAGTGAGCTAGAGCCAGCAATGGAGCTTAAATAGAAGCCCCCATGAAATAGAGTCGTTGTACACCTTTCACTGGGCACTGCTCGGGGTGACCGGACGCTCCGGTCATATCGAACAGACGTATGACCCCAGCATCCGGTCACGCGATGCACGCCACGTGTCCCCTGCTTCAAACGTTGATCGCCCGATCTCAATGGTCATTAGTACATTTAAGTTGTGACCGGACATGCTGCTCAAAGTGACCGGACGCACCAACACCAGTGTCCGATCATTTCCAGCAAGGTACCAGAGGCGATCGGACACGTCCAGTCATGCCCGACCGGACTCACCCAGCGTCCGGTCACACTCTGTCTCCTCTATGTGCTGCCACGTCAGTGGGACCGGATGCACCCTGCCAGCATCCGGTCACAAAGTGACCCAGAGTCCGGTCGAAGATCGACGCCAGCGTCTTCACTGCTTCCACTAACCGGACGCTCCGGTCCAGTTGAGACCAACGTCCGGTGCACTCTATGAAACCCTGTCTTTTCTGTATAGGGCACTGGTGGCACCGTCGGACTGTCCGCACTCTATGAGCGAACACTCCGTCGGTGAAGTCTCTTACCCTTGCTCAAATGTGCCAACCACCAAGTGTATCACCTTATGCACATGTGTTAGCATATTATTCACAAATATTGTCAAGGGTGTTAGCACTCCACTAGATCCTAAATGCATATGCAATGAGTTAGAGCATCTAGTGGCACTTTGATAACCATATTTTGATACGAGTTTCACCCCTCTTAATAGTACGGCTATCAAACATAAATGTGATCACACTCACTAAGTGTCTGGATCATCGAAACAAAATAGCTCCTACCATTTATACCTTTGCCTTGAGCCTTTTGTTTTTTCTTTCTCCTTTTCCAAGTCCAAGCACTTGATCATCACCATGGAATTTCCATCATCATGTCATGATCTTCATTTGCTTCACCACTTAGAGTAGTGCTACCTATCTCATAATCACTTTGATAAACTAGGTTAGCACTTAGTGTTTCATCAATTCACCAAAACCAAACTAGAGCTTTCAATCTCCCCCTTTTTGGTAATTGATGACAACCCTTTCACAAAGATATGAATTAAAATTCATTTAAATCCATGCTGCTTGCCCCAAGCATATTTACCATGTGTAAAAGGATATGGACAAGTTTCATGAATCCCATATGGTAGCAATTGCTCCCCCTACATATGTGCTAAGAGTTTGGATTGTAGCTTGCACATATGCTTAGATAGGAAATATGGGAGACAATGTCTACCAAATAATGCTAAGATATAAGAGATGGACCTTTGAAGCGTGATACTAATCGAAGTGCACCAATATACCATCCTTAGCACCATGGTTAGCTCAATACCACTTGGAAATAAAATCACTAGATGACCTATGCATGCTAGTTTTTCATTTCATCATTCAAACCTACAACTAGCATACACCACACAAGCATGGATATTGAAATTTAAAACTTGTGCCATGCAAGCAAACATATGAAATGCACATTCAAATGCACCATACAAGTTCATGAGCTTGCTCCCCCTACTTGTGTGCTCAAAATTTTAATTGATCCCCTTCCTTTGTCATATCTCTCCCTCTATGTCTTTTCACTATTTTAGTACACTAATATCTTTGTTTTTCTCCCATAGTACTAATATCTTTGTTTTTCATAGCACTATCTTTGTTTTTCTCCCCCTTTGTCATCAATGACCACAAAGGTTCAAAATGTAGATAGGTTAAGATTATCAATGTCAATCAATGGGGTGAAGATCATTTTCCTAAATTTAGTTCAATCTAGGATACTTGCTAAAGACATTTAACTCGGTTTGATCAAGGACAAGCTTCTTCACACCTCCAAATAAGGGTTATCTTGTACCATGTTGAGTTAAACACTTAGAGATCATTTTCTAGATCAAACACTAGGTTTACAAGCCCACAAACATGTTATATGCTACCACTAGATTAAGTCAAGCATAGAAGCAATAGTGGTACCATACAATCATCAAATTCATTTAATTTTCATGAATGAGTCTAGTAAATGTGAAAGATGACTAGATGCACTAAACATGTCCTTAACAAGGATGTATGCCATGCCAATCAACTTTTACCTTGGATTGCTCAAAGGAGAGGCATGTCATATGAGTGAGAGGTGCATCAACACATATTTGAGAAATCCAATATGTTCAACTCATTCCTTAGCTTACAAAACCTTTTCTCATCTAATGGATTGGTGAATATATCGGCAAGTTGATCTTCGGTGCCTACACTTCTCAATACAAATGTCCCCCTTTTGTTGATGACCTCTTATGAAATGGTGGTGGACATCAATATGCTTTGTTCTTGTATATTGAATCGGATTGTTGGTCAACTTGATTGCACTCTCATTGTCACATAGCAATGGCACTTTCTTGAACTTGATTCCAAAGTCACCCAAAGTGGCCTTCATCCAAAGTATTTGTGCACAACAACTACCAACGGATATGTATTCGGCTTCGGCGGTTGATAATGCAACACTATTTTGCTTCTTTGATGACCATGAAACAAGTGATCTTTCCACCAATTGACATGTGCCTGAGGTGCTCTTCCTTTCAACCTTGCATCCCGCATAATCCAAGTCGGAGTAACCAACTAGCTCAAACTTTGCTCCTTTGGGATACCACAAACCAATATTTTGTGTATGCTTCAAGTACCTCAATATTCTCTTTGTATCCTTCAAATGACTCTCTCTTGGTGAGGCTTAAAATCTTGCACACATGCATACACTAAACATGACATCCGGTCTTGATGCGGTCACATAGAGTAGGCTTCCAATCATAGACCGATATAATTTTTGATTCACCATATTTCCACTTGCATCACTATTCAAGTTACCATTTGTTTCCATTGGTGTACTAATGGCTTTGCTATCACTCATGCCAAATTTCTTGATCATGTCCTTGATATACTTGCCTTGACTCATAAAAGTACCATTCTTCAATTGCTTGATTTGAAGACCAAGGAAGTAACTCAACTCTCCAATCATGGACATCTCAAACTTATTAGCCATCATCTTTCCAAATTCATCACAAAATTCTTGATTGGTTGATCCAAATATGATGTCATCAACATAGATTTGCAATACAAATAAATATTTTTTAATCTTCTTGATGAAAAGAGTGGTGTCAACCTTGCCCATCATGAACCCTTTAGAGAGTAGGAAGTCCCTCAACTCTCATACCATGCTCTTTGTGCTTGCTTCAAGCCATATAATGCCTTCTTCAACTTGTACACATGGTCGGGCTTCTTGTCATCTTCAAAACCGTGAGGTTGCTCAACATATACTTCTTCATTGATGTAACCATTTAGAAATGCACTCTTGACATCCATTTGATAGAGTTTGATGTTATGGGCACAAGCATAGGCTAGCAAGATTCTAATTGCTTCCAATCTAGCAACCGGGGCATATGTTTCTCCAAAGTAAAGACCTTCAACTTGTGTATATCCTTATGCTACCAATCTTGCTTTGTTCCTTACTACTATCCCATCTTGATCTTGCTTGTTTCTAAAGACTCATTTGGTTCCAATCACATTGTGTCCCTTTGGTCTCTCTACTAATTCCCATACTTGATTTCTTGTGAAGTTATTCAATTCTTCATGCATAGCATTCACCCAATCAACATCCTTCAATGCTTCATCTATCTTCTTTGGTTCAATGGATGACACAAATGAGAAATGCTCACCAAATGAAGCCAATCTTGATCTTGTTTGTACACCTCTAGAAATATCACCAATTATAGTGTCCAATGGATGATCCCTTGTAATATTTGTTGGTTGGAGCATTGGAACTTGATTGCTTGTATTTACTTGATCATTGGGTTGAGATGATATACTAGCCACTTGATCTTGTTCATTATCATGAGAGCCACTTGTACTAGTGAAAGGACCTAGGATGCCGCCTAGAGGGGGGTGAATAGGCGTTTCTGAAAATTAACACCTTTAAATGCGGAAACAATTAGAAAGGGGAGTTTCCAAAATGGAAACTCCAAATTAAGAGTACTACCACCCTCACAAGTTAGCCACAAAGTAAACAAGGTATAAAGAATATATCTAGAAGCTACAACCCTGCAACAACAAGTTAGAACAGAGAATAAATATTTTCAGTGCAGGTAGGAAATACCGGACGTGTCCGGTATGAATACCGGATGTGTCCGGTATACACGATTTCTGCAGATCGGCCCCGAACTTGCTCCTTTCGATTTCTATCTTCAAACCAAACTGCAGGCACCTAATGGAGATGACAATATACATAGAGAACCTGCAGAACAGCTAGAGCAACACAAATATCAAATGAAATGCGAATTTAGACACGATATTTGTTTTACCGAAGTTCGGACTCGTTCGAGTCCTATTCTCCGTTGAGGGGGCTGCGGGCGACCCAGCGAAGGTCAGCCCTAGAGGGTACCACGAAGGTCACTCTAGCCGGAGTCTTTTCCAACTCCTTTTCCTCCTTCCACTAATTTGATTCCGAGGCGGCGGAATCGACCGTTACAAACTTTCCAAGGCACACCACAATCTCTCGGGTGCTCTCCGGCGACGCCTAACCGTCTAGGACTGAAGAGTCCAAGAGTAACAAATGCGAATCACGAGATTGACAATATGCACAAGTGCTCAAGTGGTGGCTTGCTCTCTTTTTCAAATTCTTTCTCAACCCACAAATTGATTTTGCAATTTGGATCACACACTCACTAAGAGAGGGTTTAGGAGAGTTGGCAAGGCTCAAAAATGTGTGTCTATCTCAGCAGAATCAGCAGCCTCCAAAGGTGGAGGCTTGGGGGTATTTATAGCCCCCTTGAAAAACTAGCCGTTGCAATACCGGACACGTCCGGTATGCATACCGGACACGTCCGGTATGACTCATACTGCGCCAACGGTAACTAAGTTACAGTGAAGTTGTGAGGTGTTGGAACTCCCGAAGAACGCCGGGACTTCCGACCGTTGGAACTCCCGACTCAAGTCGGAACCCCCGACCCTCAGCAATTTTGAAAAACATGTAACTGAGTTAAAGTTAGTGAGGTGTTGGAACTCCCGACACATGTCGGAACTCCCGACTTACGTTGGAACTCCCGACCCTCAAGGCTTTTGAAAACTAGCCGTTGGCTTCTGGTCATCCATACCGGACACGTCCGGTATGAATACCGGACACGTCCGGTATGACCAGGACAGAGAACCCTCCAAGTTAGTTGAAGGGCGAGACGTCAGAACTCCTGACCCATGCCGGGACTCCCGACCGTCGGAACTCCCGACCAACGTCGGAACTCCCAATGAACCAACCCGAGAACAACAATTTTACAGCTGCTGGACAAATACCGGACACATCCGGTATGAATACCGGACACGTCCGGTATTGCCAGACCAGCAACAAATCAGTTAGCTCTTTTGTCGCTCAAATTCTCAAAACTCACATGGGTTGGCTTGAGCACTTATGAAACATTATCTATCAATATGATGCATCCCTCTTAATAGTACGTCATACCTATTAAACTCAAGATCAAAGGAAAAATGAATTTATACCACTTGAGTTGATTTCTTTTGAATTGATGCCGTCCCTTCCAATCTTTATCAAGTAAGGGTGCTAACATGTTGATGTTGATCTTTTCACTTGAGCATAGCCATCTTGAGCATGTGACTTGATTCCATTCATCAAGTTTGAATAATCCCAAATGTATCAAGTCACTTCCATCAAATACTTTATTATAGATTTGATCCTTCACATCAATATGACCATCTTAGCTTGATTAGTACCTCAACTAAATGCAAGTACTTTCTTCTTCACCCTAGCTAGGTTCTTTGGCCACCAAGCCGTCGCTTGCCCTTCACCCTTGCTTAGTACCTCGAAGCCTTTCCTTGCTATCTTCACCATCTCAAGCCATCAAGTCACATCTTGTGTTGAATCATCCATTCATATATATTGTTATCTTTTTCATTTTAATTTAGCAAGCTTCAAATATGAGACCATTCCATATGCAATCCCTCATGTCTCATTAACTAATAATCATGAGCTTGCTTTCACATAGTACATGGAAATCCCATAAGAAATAAGCCTTCACATGAATTCCATTTGCATTGTTGTCTTATGCTTGAACTAGATTGTTTATACAACAACACATCATTTTGGCTTTCATTAAGTACCTGTGAGATAACCTATTACCTGTTCACACTTAGCAAACGGGTTAGTCCTTTAATCACATTGTCATTCAATCATCCAAAACCCACTAAAGGGCTAGATGCACTTTCAATCTCCCCCTTTTTGGTGATTGATGACAACTTGATTAAAGCTTACAAAATAATATAAACATTTAAACTTTTGGGTTCAATGATTTATGAGAGGCTCCCCCTTAATATGTGCTTATAATTAGAATTTACAAAATGACCTCAAATGTCAATTGCACATACTAAAATAAAATAGGAGACTCCCCCTAAATCATTGCATCCGTGGGGTGCATGTGTGTGTGACCAAGAGAAACCATGATGCATATGACAAGATATATCACACAAGAATAAATATAAAAGCATCACATCAAATATTTTCATTCTAGCATGCATAGTCCTTATGAAAATAAATATGACATATGTAATTCACACATAGCACTCATTACAAATCTTCTCAAGTCCAGAAACCACTGATATATATATATAGATAAAGATCATGTCTCAAGAGATACATAGATAAAGCATAAGTAAGTCTCATCTCTCACATGATACAATCTATCTCAAATCCAAGATACATCAATGAAGCTCAAAAATAAACTACAGCCTGCAGTACATATCTTCAGGTACAGAGATAAGCAAATGAAACTATCCTGAAGCTTTAATCAGTCTCTCTCCCCCTTTGTCATCTATCACCACAAAGGTCCAACAATGACATACTAAGGACAAAGGGGCTACAAGCTATCACTGGTCTCTGGCATCACTCATCATCATCATCATCTCTCCCAGCATCTTCGTCATCAGAGCGGGTAACACCAGCCGGACGAGAACCACCGGCACCAGATGGGTCGTAGCCACCAGAGCCGTAGTTGCCACCACCACCTGTCAAGTCACTCCACCAATCTGTAGCATAGTCGTCGGCAGTGCTAGGACGTGGCTGAGAGTGAGTAGGCACACGAGCCTGAAGTGGTAGAGTGTCAGGGTGCTCAGGTGCCTGCTGCTGCTGCTGTCGCTGTATGAACTCAACATACTCTCTATCATATCAAGCCTGTTGCTGCTCCTCAGTCTCAGGCTCACTAGCTGCCTCATCTGATAGAGGAGACCTAGGAGGATCAAGCTCAAGATTAGAAGCAATTTGCTTCAAAGTCTGAGTGTCCTTCCTCCTAGCCTCCTTCTCCTTCTGCTGCCTAGTCTGGATGTCACGGCACATCCCAAATATGGAGCTGAAAAGCCTACGGATAGGCGAGGGAGGACTGCCATGGCGTGAAGTAGAATGTGAAGGAGCACGTGGTGAAGGTGAAGCTCCTGCTGGTGCACCACTCCCAGGTGCATCTGCCTCTGGTGCTGCTGCTACTCCTCCTGGTCCTGCTGGAGGTAACCCTATCTCAGGCAGATCTGCAATAATCTTCAGAGCCTTGTGAATCTTATCATACTCGAATGTGTGCCCTGTCACCTGCTCAATCATATGCATGATATAAGGAGCAAAACCATAGCCCTTGAGGGGCCTCTCTCCAACACTCCTGATCTCGGACCAAATAAAATCAAACACGCTGAAGGGCCAAGCATCAGGTGCTATCCTGTGGAGTAGGTTCCTGGAGTAATCAGCAATGTTGCCCTTGTCTCCACCCTTGCAGTCAATAGTCTTCCTGAACATCCTGTCCAGGTATCTGTAAGTAGGGTGAAGACCTAGAACCTTCCCATAGCTCCTCTCTCACCACCTGGAGGATACATGTAGGCGAGCTGCTCAGGAGGTAACACCTGCTCGGTGTGGATCCTGTCCCTCTGGAGATCATCCTCTGAGAAGCCAAGGTGGGCGGCAAAAACATCATAGTCAACACTGTACCACTGGCCCTCAAGCATCCAGTGCATCCGCCGCTCATCCTCCTCAACAAACAGAGTAGCATAGAACTGAGCTACTACCTCTGTGTTCCAGTCATGCTGGAACTCCATGATCTCATAAACCCCAGTGCGCTGGCAAATAGCAATGGCATGATCAACTGAGGCCTTCTGCAACTCTCTGACGTACTGCCAGTCAATCCACTGAGACCTGGCAATCACAGGGTTCCTAGTGAGAATCACACTGGAGTAGAAGTCTAGGTGAAAAGCTGTCTGGAAGCGGTGATCGTACTGAACCTTAGGTAAGCCTCTCGGATCAACCCTTCGCTCATCTCTAGCTCTCCTGGTCATACCCTTTCCTCTGTAATCAACCTTGGAAACATAGGAGGGTACATTGGGCAGACGTGTCTCAAGGAGACCATAGTGCATCCCCTAACCAGGATAGTGCTAAACTGGAGGAACTGACTCCTCCTCAATCTCCTGCTCCTCATCTGAGCTGTCACCATCTGATCCTCTGTCAGTGCTCTTCCTCCTTTCTTTCATCTCTAGACTCCACTCTGAACTCATCAGTGTCTATGTCAGAAGAAGAGCTCCCGGACCCCTCTGCATACTGAGCTGCTGCACTAGAGGCAGCCCTGGTGGACCTCCTGCTGGTCGGCTGAAATCTAGGATGCATATCCTATCTCGCCTTCTTGTACTTCTCAAGTGCTGGATCATGCCTGTGCTTGGACCTCGGCTCCTGTCGTCCACTCATGGCTGCTGTCCTGTATCCAAATATTTCCAAAGAATTTTAGATACATGCCCATAGCTTATTCTTGAATAGTAATTAGACATAGATTCTTTTATCCAAGGTTTTAAAATCACCTCGACACACCATTGTCACAAGGTTTGCAAAACATAGATATAGAAGAAACTGTGCCTAATATACAATTCTAGGATAGCATTGAATCAAAGGAAGCAGAGAGCCTGCTCTGTTGGGTCATACCGGACACGTCTGGTAGCATACCAGACACGTCTGGTACGGGCCATCAGCAACCCTAACTAGGGTTCCCTGATTCAAACCAACACGGATTACTACCAAACTTTGGGCATTGCTTCTTCATCACCAATGCAGCACAATCATCGAAGGAATTTTAAAATCATGCATTGACCATGTAGATCGGATGAGGTCTGTGATTAGGGTACCTTGAGAGGAGAGAAGAGAGAGTGATGTGAAATCCAAATCCACGGGCCTTCAATCCTTGATCCAAGCCTTCTCCAACGCAATCTCCCTCTCTCTCTTTTCCTTGATGAAATCCTTGGTTGCCCTAGGTGGGAAGAAGGGCGTCGGCTGGTTGATTTGGAGGAGGCAAGTCTGTTTGGGCCGAGGGGTATGCTCTGTTTTTATAGTCGCGCTCATACCGGACACGTCCGGTAGTCATACCGGACACGTCCGGTATACGCGAGCTGGCCCAACTTATTCCACAGGGTGATTTCTCTCTTCCAATCCCCTTTCTCTGTTGTTTCTCAGTCCAAAAAGGTGTATGACATTTATCCAAACCGAGTACTATCACTTTTCTTATCCAATGCCATCAATTGATTTTCTCTTTTCCAAATATATGGCATAATCAATAATTTGCTTGCTTGAGAGAGATAAAGTGAGACATAGTAGATTATGGACTTAAGAAAGCCATGTCATGTGTGATTAGACAATCAAACAATCAAGGAGAGCTATAATCATCACATGGCAAGGCTAGGTCACAAAGATCAAGATTCAAATAGTTTTTCAAATTCACACTTCCTACTCATGCTAGTTAGGGGTTTTCAAAAACGTCTCTCCTATGTCACACAAATGCACATTCTAACATATAAAGGGCCTTAGATGCACTTACAATGTATGTATGTAAACACATACCTTTGCCTTGAGCCCACAAGAATACCACTAAGAAGATACATGGCATGATGATCTTTATGTTGACCTTGATTGCCAAATAACCATGCTAGATACATTTTCAATTTTTCATCCAAAGGACTACAAAGAGTGCTAGATAAATTTGTTAGTCCACAATGGTGCAAAATAGAAATTTATCTCCCCCTAAATAAGTGCTTCAAGTAATTTGAATAACTTTCAACAAGCACTTTATTCTTTTAAGAGTTTGGGAGTCAATTTTCTATTTTGACCATAAACTAAATAAAATTGCCATATTTAAAAATAAGTTCGGGAGATGCTCACAATCCACTTAGATTTAATAAATCACAAGCTTCTTAGTGAATTAGTGATATATGAACATATATGAATCAAAAACTCAGTTGGAATCCAATTAGTGTTCTGTTTCCTGTAATACCGGACACGTCCGGTATATATACCAGACACGTCCGGAATACACAGAACAGAAGTACTGACTTTCTGTCCCTGGCCTTACCGGACATGTCCGATAGTAATACCGGACACGTCCGATAGGTTCAGGACAGAACCAATTAATTCACTGCTTGTAATTTTAGCTCTAGTATTTATTATAAACTTGCATCTTAACAAATGAATTTCTTTACTAGAGAGCCGTTAAAAGCATCATATGGCAAAGTAGAATTCCTTTTAATTGAATCTTATTAGCCACTTTCATTATTTCACAAATGTACCTATTTGTGAACTATAGAACACGAAACGAACAAAGTGGCTATCCTACAAGGTTTAGGTACTTGTTACCAATGGTGAGGATGAAATATATGATATGTTCATTGAATTATCTTCGGGTCAACCATATAAGAGATTATGATGAGAATTGGTTGATAGATTGAGTGAATATAGTCAAATTGCTTGCTCAACCACCCCGAAGATTTCATCTCATCACCAAGTACCTACATCATTAACCTAAGCACACTTTGGTACCCAACTCTTGTTGGGTCCTTTTAAGTTAGTCAACAAGTGCTTAGGCACCCAAATGGCTTTAGCATTAGTTTGTGGTGAACACATCACCTTACTAGTGCTAACTCCATTTGTGGTCTTCCTAAGCATATCATTATAAACAAATGTGTTTGGCTTAGGAGTTTTACCATTTGGGCATTCATAGCTTAGATGCCCCTTTCTTCTACAAGCATAGCATATGCGGCCTTTGTGTGCTCTATGCTTGCTTTTCTTGTATGGACATCTATCAACCTTGTGGCCCATCTCATTGCACCCATAGCATCTTCTAGTTGCAACTTGGGCTTCCTTTCTTGCTTCTTTGTACATTGGGCATTTCTTGGTAAGATGCCCCAATTTCTTGCTCATGAGACAAGCACTTTGTCCATGACTCTTCACTTGCTTGGCCTCCTTGGTAGAAGCCTTTTGATTGGTGGCTTCAACCTTGTCGGCCCAACTCTTGTGTGGACACATAGCCCACTCATGTCCATACAATCCACAACCATAGCACATCCTTTTTCCATGTTTCTTGCTCTTGGTTGTGTTGGCCTTGCTTGAGATGTGATTCTTTTGTTGGGCTTTGGAGGAAGCAAGGTTTGAACCCTTCTCAAGCTTCTTCACCATGTTATCACGGTTATCTTGAGAAGGTTGTGCTTTCTCCTTACCCTTCAACCGAATCACATCTTTCTTTAATCTTTGTACTTCTTCTTTGAGCTCTATGTTTTCTATAAGATTTAGCTCAATCGAAGATTGGCTTGCTTGAGGAGCACATTCATTAGTACAAGAAATATTTAATTGAGATGGTGTACTAGTGAGCGGATGTGTGAGAGGTTGAGAGAATTTTACCGACGTAATCACAACCTCATGAGCCACCTCAAGCATGATGCTTGATTCTACTACTTCCTCATGAGAGCACTTTAGATGAACATAATTTGCTTGTAGCTCATTATACTTGCTTGATAGTTCATCTAGCCTTGCCTTGAGCTCGAAGTTTTCCTTCTCTAGTTGTGAAACACTAGAAGAGGAGTTAGTAACTAAAGCATGCTCAATTGACAATTTTTCATACCTCTCATTTATTGCCTTAAGCTCTTGCAATTTGGAGATGAGAAACTTTTCTTGATTTTGAAGCGATTGCTCTTGCTTCTCAATCTCTTCTTCAAGCTCATCGTTCTTTTCAACTATCTTCATGATGATGAACTTGTCTTTATGGTTGATATGATCAAGGTTGTAGTTGTCTTCAACTTCAATATCACTCTTATCTTGATCATCCACTTGAGCCTTCTCCTTTTCTTGATCTTTCTTGTTACTCTTTTTCTTGCTTTTCTTGGCCATGTGACACAAGTGATGAGCATCATGAGATACTGAGATTGACTCATCACTTGGTTGCCACCGGGCTTGAGCATCGTTGCAAACAGCTGCTTGCTGGTCTGCTGCCTCGGCCATATCGAACACGTCCGGCACGCATACCGGACACGTCCGGTACACGCAGGCAGACAGCAGGTCATGCGCTGCTTGCACTTCTTGCTCCGGCTCGGCACTCTTGAGGTCTTGTGAGGCTTCTTCGCTATATGAAGACACAATGGACATACTTTCCATTGACTCGATCTCAAGTGCATCATCACATTTGGATTTTCCATATAAATCAAAAAGTCTAGTCCAAATGAGATGAGCACTCTCCGGAGGTGGTTGTCCATTGAATATTGCCTCATCTTGAACCTCTACACTTAATGTACTCAAAATGACATTAATAGCTTGAGCATTGAGTTGCACGCATATCTCTTCCTCTTTTGACAAATTTTTGTAGTTGCTCCAATCAACTATAGGAAGAGGTATGCTTGCATCCACAATATGCTCAACAAGAGGACTAATATCTCTAAAAGCATTGAGTACATTAATTGACCATGGTAGAAAGTTTGAACCATCATTTTGGAGAAGCACCGGCTCCAACTTGATAGGCGTCAACATCCTTTTCTCACGGCGGTGAAGCTTTAGGTGAGAACCTCGCTTTGATACCAATTGAAAGGACCTAGGATGTCGCCTAGAGGGGGATGAATAGGCATTTCTGAAAATTAACACCTTTAAATGCGGAAACAATTAGAAAGGGGAGTTTCCAAAATGAAAACTCCAAATTAAGAGTACTACCACCCCTCACAAGTTAGCCACAAAGTAAACAAGGTATAAAGAATATATCTAGAAGCTACAACCCTGCAATAACAAGTTAGAACAGAGAATAAATATTTTCAGTGCAGGCAGGAAATACCGGACGTGTCCGGTATGAATACCGGACGTGTCCGGTATACACGATTTCTGTAGATCGGCCCCGAACTTGCTCCTTTCGATTTCTATCTTCAAACCAAACTGCAGGCACCTAATGGAGATGACAATATACACAGAGAACCTGCAGAACAGCTAGAGCAACACAAATATCAAATGAAATGCGAATTTAGACACGATATTTGTTTTACCGAAGTTCGGACTCGTTCGAGTCCTATTCTCCATTGAGGGGGCTGCGGGTGACCCAGCGAAGGTCAGCCCTAGAGGGTACCACGAAGGTCACTCTAGCCGGAGTCTTTTCCAACTCCTTTTCCTCCTTCCACTAATTTGATTCCGAGGCGGCGGAATCGACCGTTACAAACTTTTCGAGGCACACCACAATCTCTCGGGTGCTCTCCGGCGACGCCTAACCGTCTAGGACCGAAGAGTCCAAGAGTAACAAATGCGAATCACGAGATTGACAATATGCACAAGTGCTCAAGTGGTGGCTTGCTCTCTTTTTCAAATTCTTTCTCAACCCACAAATTGATTTTGCAATTTGGATCACACACTCACTAAGAGAGGGTTTAGGAGAGTTGGCAAGGCTCAAAAACGTGTGTCTATCTCAGCAGAATCAGCAGCCTCCAAAGGTGGAGGCTTGGGGGTATTTATAGCCCCCTTGAAAAACTAGCCGTTTTATAGCCGTTGCAATACCGGACACGTCCGGTATGACTCATACTGCGCCAATGGTAACTAAGTTACAGTGAAGTTGTGAGGCGTCGGAACTCCCGAAGAACGCTGGGACTTCCGACCGTTGGAACTCCCGACTCAAGTCAGAACCCCCGACCCTCAGCAATTTTGAAAAACATGTAACTGAGTTAAAGTTAGTGAGGTGTCGGAACTCCCGACACATGTCGGAACTCCCGACCGTCGGAACTCCCGACTTACGTCAGAACTCCCGACCCTCAAGGCTTTTGAAAACTAGCCGTTGGCTTCTGGTCATCCATACCGGACACGTCTGGTATGAATACCGGACACGTCCGGTATGACCAGGACAGAGAACCCTCCAAGTTAGTTGAAGTGCGAGACGTCAGAACTCCTGACCCATGCCGGGACTCCCGACCATCGGAACTCCCGACCAACGTCGGAACTCTCGACGAACCAACCCGAGAACAACAATTTTACAGCTGCTGGACAAATACCGGACACGTCCGGTATGAATACCGGACACGTCCGGTATTGCCAGACCAGCAACAAATCAGTTAGCTCTTTTGTCGCTCAAATTCTCAAAACTCACATGGGTTGGCTTGAGCACTTATGAAACATTATCTATCAATATGATGCATCCCTCTTAATAGTACGGCATACCTATTAAACTCAAGATCAAAGGAAAAATGAATTTATACCACTTGAGTTGATTTCTTTTGAATTGATGCCGTCCCTTCCAATCTTCATCAAGTAAGGGTGCTAACATGTTGATGTTGATCTTTTCACTTGAGCATAGCCATCTTGAGCATGTGACTTGATTCCATTCATCAAGTTTGAATAATCCCAAATGTATCAAGTCACTTCCATCAAATACTTTATTATAGATTTGATCCTTCACATCAATATGACCATCTTAGCTTGATTAGTACCTCAACTAAATGCAAGTACTTTCTTCTTCACCCTAGCTAGGTTCTTCGGCCGCCAAGCCGTCGCTTGCCCTTCACCCTTGCTTAGTACCTCAAAGCCTTTCCTTGCTATCTTCACCATCTCAAGCCATCAAGTCACATCTTGTGTTGAATCATCCATTCATATGTATTGTTATCTTTTTCATTTTAATTTAGTAAGCTTCAAATATGAGACCATTCCATATGCAATCCCTCATGTCTCATTAACTAATAATCATGAGCTTGCTTTCACATAGTACATGGAAATCCCACAAGAAATAAGCCTTCACATGAATTCCATTTGCATTGTTGTCTTGTGCTTGAACTAGATTGTTTATACAACAACACATCATTTTGGCTTTCATTAAGTACCTGTGAGATAACCTATTACCTGTTCACACTTAGCAAATGGGTTAGTCCTTTAATCACGTTGTCATTCAATCATCCAAAACCCACTAAAGGGCTAGATGCACTTTCAACTAGCTTGAGTTGTATCATCTTACACATTTGAGTTAGAGAACACTTGTACTTGATCATCTTCATCATCATTCACTTGCCTAGGCCTCAATTCACCAACATCCATATTCTTCATGGCATTTGAAAGTTGAATGCCTCTAACATCTTCCAAGTTCTCATTCTTTTCTTGTGAACCCTTGGTTTCATCAAATTCAACATCATGAACTTCCTCAAGAGTACCACTATCCAAATTCCAAACTCTATATGCTTTGCTAGTAGTTGAGTATCCAAGTAGGAATCCTTCATCACATTTCTTGTCAAACTTGCCCAATCTAGTGCCTTTCTTCAAGATATAGAATTTGCAACCAAAGACCCTAAAATATGCAATGTTGGACTTTCTACCATTCAAGAGCTCATATGGTGTTTTCTCTTTCAATGAGTGACAATAGAGGCGGTTACTACAATAGCAAGTCATGTTTATAGCCTCGGCCCAAAAAGATTGACTCACATTATACTCAGTAAGCATAGACCTTGCCATATCAATGAGTCTTCTATTCTTCCTCTCAACAAGGTCATTTGATTGAGGAGTGTACTTGGCCAAGAATTGATGTCTAATTCCAAATTCATCACACAACTCATTAATTCTAGTGTTCTTGAACTCACTACCATTGTCACTTCTAACTCTCTTGATGATTGTTTCAAACTCATTGTGAATGCCTTTGACAAATGATTTGAATATTGCAAATACATCACTTTTATCCACTAGAAAGAATACCCAAGTATATCTAGTATAATCATCTACTATCACAAAGCCATATTTATTTCCACCGATGCTAGTGTATTGTGTTGGCCCGAACAAGTCCATGTACAATAACCCAAATGCTTTACTAGTGCTCATCATGCTTTTCTTGGGATGGGTGTTTCCAACTTGTTTTCCGGCTTGACAAGAGCTACAAAGCTTATCCTTTTCAAACACAATATCTTTCAAGCCTCTAACCAAGTCATGCTTAACCAATCTATTCAATTGTTTCATGCCAACATGACCAAGCCTTCTATGCCATAACCAACCCATGCTAGACTTAGTGAACAAACATGTAGATAGTTTAGCTTCACTAGCATTGAAATCAACCAATTATAGATTCTCATATCTAAAGCCTTTGAAGATCAAGTTAGAGCCATCTACACTTATGATCTCTACATTATCTACCCCAAATATGCATTTGAATCCAAGATCACACAATTGAGCCATGGAAAGCAAATTGAAGTTCAAGCTCTCAACTAGCAACACATTGGATATGCTCATGTCATTGGATATTGCAATCTTACCAAGCCATTTGACCTTGCCTTTGCCATTGTCACCAAAAGTGATACTATCATAACCATCATTGCCATTGGTGTTGATTGAGTTGAACATTCTTGCATCACCGGTCATGTGTTGAGTGCACCCACTATCAAGAACCTAATGCCTTCCTCCGGCTTTGTAATTGACCTACAAAAGAAGATCAATTCTTTTTAGGTACCCAAACTTGCTTGGGTCCTTGAAGGTTAGTGACCAAGCTCTTTGGCACTCAAATGGCTTTCTTCTTTGAGCCCATCCATGGTTTACCAATGAACTTAGCCTTTACACCATTTGCACCCTTGGTAAGCATATAGAAAGAATCAAGCTTAATAGAGGATACATTAGCATTTTTGCTCTTGTTCTTGCATTCATGCTCTTTATGACCAACTTGCTTGCAACTATTGCAAAACCGACCATTGTTCTTCACAAAACTAGTCTTGTGAGGAGCAAAGGTCGCCTTGCCTTTCTTGGGGGTATAGCCCAATCCCTCTTTATAGAGAGAAGCTCTTTGGCTACCCAAGCACATAAGCAAGCGGTCCTCACCACCATATGCCTTAGCCAAGGTGTGAGTGAGCTTATTGACCTCCTTCTTGAGGTTCTCATTCTCAACCATTAGTGAGGCATCACAAGTGAAACCATCACTACTAGATGAGGTGGAGGTAGAAGTACTACAAGAAGGGTTAGCGGGAGCAACAATGATAGGCATAGATAATGATTCATCAATTATATCATAAATTAAGCCTACATCACAAGTCTCAACATGCTTCTTTTTATTTTGCTCATTAAGCAAAGAGGAATGAGCTTTTTTAAGCTTCTTGTGAGCCTTTCCAAGCTTCCCATGAGCTTCCTCTAGCCTCTCATGAGTTGCTTTGAGCTCATCAAGGGCTTGCTTAAGGGCTTTTACCTCCTTATTCAAGCTCTTGCATTCCCTTCTCTTAATGTCAAAGTGTTCTTTAGCATCTTCTAGCATGTCAAATAATTCATCTTTAGTAGGTTCATCATCATCACTATCACTATCATTTTCATTACCATGTTCATCATCACTTCCATCATCACAAATTTGTACCTTAGTGGCCTTAGCCATGAAGCATGATGGAGCATCAAAGAGAGAAGGCTTCTCATTGATAGCAATGCTTGCAAGTGCCTTCTTCTTGGTGGTCTTGTCATCATCACTTGTGGAAGCATCACTATCCCAAGTGACCACATATGAACCACCCTTCTTCTTCTTGAAGGTCATCTTGTCCTTCTTCTCTTTCTTTTTCTTCTTGTCCTTCTTCTTGTTCTTCTTGTCATCATCTTTGTCGCTATTGTATGGGCATTGAGCAACATGATGATCTTTGCTTCCACAATTGAAGCACCTTCTTGACTCTTCCTTGTTCTTGGATGAAGATTTCTTTCTTCTAGCACAGTAGCCCTTCTTCATCATGAACTTGCCAAATCTCTTAACAAAGAGAGCCATCTTTTCATCATCCATCTCATCAAATGAACTATCATCTTCACTCGATGTTTCTTGCTTTGCCTTGCCCTTGGATGATGTGGTCTTGAATGCCACACTCTTCTTCTTCTCATCCTTCTTCTCATCTTTCTTCTTCTTCTTTTCTTCCTTCTCATCATCATCTCTATATGTATCATCGGTCATTATATATCCCAACACTTGGTTTGGTGTCATGGTGTCCAAACCACTCCTCACTAGAATAGTGACCAATGTGCCAAATCTTGTAGGCAATCATCTCAAGAACTTGTGAGAGAAGTCCTTGTCCTTCACCTCTTCTCCAAGTGCTTTGAGATCATTGACAAGCACTTGAAGCCTATGAAACATCTCCGGCACACTCTCATCCTCCTTCATCTTGAAGCTTGCAAACTTCTCTTTGAGAATGTATGCCTTTGCACCCTTCATGGCTTGAGTGCCCTCAAATGATTCCTCCAATTTCTTCCATGCCTCATGAGCTCTCTCAATGTTCTTGATTTGCTCAAATGTTCTCTCATCCAAAGCATCATGGATGGCACTAAGAGCAATGTCATTAGCATTTCTTCGGCGGCGGTGGGAGCCTCTTCATCATCAATCTCAATCTTTGCCTCTACCACCTTCCAAACCTTCCTATTGATTGACTTGATATAAGTTGTCATCTTAGCCTTCCAATAGGGATAGTTTGAGCCATTAAATTGGGGTGGCTTCTTGGTTTTGCTGATTTGAGCCATTTTACACCGAAGGTTGTTAAGCCTCAAATCACGGTGACCTTGGCTCCGATACCACTTGAAAGGTCCTAATGGCTAGAGGGGGGGTGAATAGCCTATTAAAAAATTCTACAACAACACTTAACAAACCGATTAGACAATTATGAGGCGAAGCAAGTGTTGCGCTAGCCTACTAAAAATTGCAAGCCACCTACCACAATTCTAGTTTCCATAGTTTCTATCCACATGATGGCTATGTCACTACACTAAGTTAGTGTGCTCTCAAAGACTAACTAAAGAGCCACACTAACCAAACCAACAAGCTCTCACAACTAGCTACACTAAAGAGCTTGATAACTAGTTTGCGGTAATATAAAGAGAGAGAGAGTAAGATGGTTATACCGCCGGGTCGAGGAATGAACCAACTAATCACAAGAATCGATATCAATGAAGACCAATCACCTCGGAATCAAATGATGAACACAATGATTTTTACCGAGGTTCACTTGCTTGCCGGCAAGCTAGTCCTCGTTGTGGCAATTCACTCACTTGGAGGTTCACGCGCTAATTGGCATCACACGCCAAACCTTAAATAGGGTACCACACAACCAATCACAAGATGAGGATCACACAAGCCACGAGCAATTCACTAGAGTACCTTTTGGCTCTCTATCGGGGAAAGGTCAAGAACCCCTCACAATCACCACAATCGAAGCCGAAGACAATCACCAACCTTCACTCGACGATCCTCGCTGCTCCAAGCCATCTAGGTGGCAACAACCACCAAGAGTAACAAGCGAATCCCACAGCGAAACACGAACACCAAGTGCCTCTAGATGCAAACACTCAAACAATGCACTTGGATTCACTCCCAATCTCACAAAGATGTTGAATCTATGATGGAGTTGAGTGAGAGGGCTTTGGCTAAGCTTACAAGGTTGCTATGTCAATGCAAATGGCCAAGAGAGTGAGCTAGAGCTGGCAATGGAGCTTAAATAGAAGCCCCCATGAAATAGAGCTGTTGTACCCCTTTCACTGGGCACTGCTCGGGGTGACCGGATGCTCCGGTCATATCGACCGGACGTAGGACCCCAGCGTCTGGTCGCGCGATGCACGCCACATGTCCCCTACTTCAAATGCTGATCGTCCGATCTCAATGGTCATCAGTACATTTAAGTTGTGACCGGACGTGCTGCTCAAAG